>NW_005054381.1:357513-370692 GCF_000277835.1 Geospiza fortis | reverse complement strand
TGAGTGTCCAAAATTAATATTTCAATCACTTCCTATATATTTTTCCAAGTTAATTGAATAACGAGAAGCAGGTTACTTAGGCAAATGCAATGGCCCTTGTTGTACTTCATAGGGCCTGTTAAACACATAAACCCAGAAATTATTAACACTTCCCAGTAGTTAGAGGTGCAATGAGCAGCCTTCCTTCCCCCTGAGGAACAGCTTGATGAGGTCTTCTTGGGGCAGCTCATCCAGCACAGCTGCTGCTGGACTGGAATGGGATAATGCCTCTATCCACCACAAAATACTGCATCTTCCATCACATCCCTGGCCCAAAATTGTGTTTAAACTGGTATTTAATGAATGGCAGTCCTTATCACCCGTACAAAGCAGGAATATCATCTCCTCTGTGTATAGAGCAGGGAATGAGCTGTGATCTCACTGCCAGGAGTGAGTCATTAGTGGGCTTAGGCACACCTGGATGTGCCTGCTGCAGGTGGGATCACTTGGTGAGAACAGGACCCTGGCACATTTGTAGCTCAGCAGAAGTTGTTTAGAGCTCCAGCTTCTCCATGCCAGGTGATGCAGAAAGCTTGGATTTGGAGGTGATGCAAAGAGCTGATGAGAAAATGGTATTTTGCTGCAATAATTTGCTTCAAGCACCTTGCACATATCTCTCTGACATAACATACTGTTGATTAATGCACAAACTTACCTCCTCTCCCCGGTGTCTAGTTTTCATTCCACATAAACTCTGATTATTAAAAAACAAACATTGGCTTATGAAGCTAAACATCAAAATGCAGAAGCAGAACCCTCAGTGTCCCCACTGTTTGCAGTGTGTATGCTCAGGGTTGTTTTCGTGCTACACACAACTGAGGTTGTTGAAGAGAGCAAAATGTGTTTGTTATTCAGATAATTTTGGGTTTTCAGTGCTGTCAGTGTCTCAGGGAAGGGATGCCTGAGGATTCAGAGAGGGTGAGGTTAGGAATTTATTACAGGGTGTCTGGGGCTGTACAGAAACAACTCCCAAAGGTCTCACTGAAGGAGAAAGAAAGGATGGAGGAGCCAGGAGTGTGTGGACAAAGAGACATGCAAGCACTTGCCTGAAGTGCCAGAGTGCTTTGAAAGTAAACCAACTGGAGAATCCCTGTGAAATTAGCTTGAGAGAGATTTCAGGTTGGAGTTACAATTTAATAGAAAGATTGCAATAAATGCAATGGTACACAGAAGATGGGCGCAAAGAGTACAGCCTGGCACTCTGTTGGTCAGGGTGCTGATCACAGTCCTGTCAAATAATGGTTGCAGTCAAAAGCTGTGTTCCTGTGGAAGTTCTGGTCCTCTTCTGGATCCATCCAGTGGTGGTGTTGATGTTGAGAGTCTGTAGCTCAGGTTCAGGCAGGAATGCTCAGTACCTCCCCCAGGGTGGGGAGCTTCACAATGGAATGATGTAATAATGTGAGTCATAGGATATTTTGGGGATTTCTTGATGGTCAAAGCTACAACTCCTATTCTGGTGGTGCCCATTGTGGTCCATTAGCAGAGATTGCCCACTTCAGGGTGGGTGTGACTGTGCTGGTGCTTCCCCAAAGAGGAGTTATCACAGCTGAGTCATTGGTGTGGAGAAGAAACACTACCCTGCCTCGAAGGGTTTGCTTCTTCTCCCTTATCTAATTTAACATCCAGCTTGTAGCCTGGGGTGTCAGGTGTGGAATGGGCAGGTCCTGCAATGAACAGTTTGTCAGGAATGATGTGGAGGGGAGTAGAATACACAGTTTGTTTAGACCCACATTGGCCCTCTACTTTTGTAACCACACAACCACCACAGGCTGTTTCCACTTGGGAAGGTCAACAGGATTGGTCACTGGCATCCAAGTGAATTGCTGAGTCCTGCAGTTCCCTGTGTTGTCATTGATAATCTGTGTGAATCCTGCCATGGAAATTGATATAACCAGTACATGAAGGAGTGTCACAGTATGAACCTGTGGAGCAGCATGGGAAACCAGGAGGTTGGGATAAGGGGGCTCATCTCATTCCTTGCACTGTCTGTGCTAAGCACATACTGACACATGGCGGACCTGGCTCTCTCTGCCTCTAAACCAAACCTCTGTCCTCCCCTTGTGTCTCTGCAGAGCTTCCTTCCTCGGAACACTTGAGCGTGGCCGATGCAACATGGCTTGCCCTCAACGTGGTGTCTGGTGGAGGTGGCTTCTCCAGCTCCCAGCCCATCGGAGTGACCAAAATTGCCAAGTCAGTCATAGCACCCCTAGCTGACCAAAACATCTCAGTGTTTATGCTCTCCACCTATCAGACGGACTTCATCCTGGTAAGAGGACGTGAGGGGACCAGGCAGAGTTATTGCCACCAGATGAAAATTCAGTTGGGCAGTTCTGGGAACAAGTTGTCTGTCAACTGACAATTGACAATTGTCAGACTTGACAGTTCTGCCAAGTTGTCTGGGAGTGGCAGAAGTACCAAACTCTGCTTTCTCCAGAGCTCTGTTCCTGATAGTTAGGTCCTCTGACATCTCAGGAGCTTTTGCCATGGGATGAAGCATTTGTTGTCATGGCTTGTCTGGTGTCTAATGCATGCTGAGCCCACAAAACAGTCTCTCCTGAAATGGAGATACTGGTAGCAATTCCCACCATCACTCAGATATTGGTTTTCTAAAAGTAAGAGGAACATAGTGTCTGCTGTCAGGTTGACTGGTGATGGCCAAGACGCTCCAAAGTTGTTTTGGTTATAGACAGACAGACTTTCTGTCTCACACGCACATGTGTGTGCCTGCATACAAGGCATAGCCTCATTTCCTGAGGAAACAAGACTGAAGAACAGGCAGTGCTGAGCTGTTGCAGCAATGCTGGAAAAGAAGTGAAGCATCTCCCACTTAGAAATCTCCACATTCTTTTTACAGTCATAAAAGCACTCTGGTGCTTAATCCTACTGATAGTCCCAGTGATACCACCACGTGTGATTCTCTTAAGATACACCTAAATGGTAACTCAAGCAGGAGTCGTGTCCACTTTGCTGTGCACTGAAAGTGTCTACCCTCCACTGCAGGGTTTTGTCATTTCTGGTGCATATCCAGATAATACCATAATATAAGATATCCAGATAATTCCATAATATAAGATATCCATAACACTGTGCCCAGATAATGCTGTTGTCCCCCCAGGTGCGTGAGCGAGACCTGCCCTTCGTGATGCACACGCTGGCTGCCGAGTTCACCATCCTCAGAGTAGTGAATGGGGAGACAGTGGCTGCTGATGACTTTGGGGTAACAAATGGATTTGTCAAACCAAAACTAGGTAAGCACCAGCTTGTCAGGGATTTGGTCTCCCTGACACATGGGGTGGAAGTTCTGCCTTCTAGCTTCCTTCAGCATTTGGATGAATATTTATCTTGTTTTAAGATTGCAATCTTACAAGCCTCTCTGAGTACAACCAAGGATTTGAGTAGGTTCTTAACTTTCTGAGCAGTGCTAGTAAGCTTGAATTTTGGCCTTCTAATGCTAGTTTTTCTAGAGAAGACATGCCTTTGGTAGGACAGAAGGTCAAAGTACAGTTCATTGCAGTTGCAAAAATAATGTTGTCTGTAGCCCATATTTCCATGTTTCAGCATTCCAAAGGAAAATGGCTTCTCTAAAAACTTGTTTAAGTATTGCAGTGATGCACAGAGAAGATTGTTGTGCCAGTGAGGATCAAGGCCACAATGAGCCCAGGGCTGTACAGAACCTTAGGATGTTTGCAGGCTAAAGGAGCAAGTATCAAGCCAAAGGGCACAATCAGGAAAATTAACAACTGATATACATATGCTTACCTACAGACATGTGTGTAATTTTTTGCCCATAACCAGACAAAGCAGGGATCAGTTATTATGAAGTGCCACTCAGTTTCATCACTCAAGAGCTAACAATCACCTTGTTTAAGAAAATGAGTCTTAAAGAAAAAAAGTATCAAGAAAGGCCACAGTGAAACACATGTTGATAATGCACCAGCTCACAGTTTGCTGTGGTGCTCTATTGGTTGCATGCCTAAGTGCTGTGTTGCTCTGTTAGGTTGCATGCCTAAATGCTGGCTGCATCTCAGCCACTGGCTGCAGTCTGTTAGACAAACTGCTGCATGGCAGCTGGGTTTATTTTTCAAGATATTATGGCAAAATAGGTCCCCAGAAATGAGGGAAAACAGGATGGACTGCCAGCAACCACAGCCTTCCATAGCCCTGCCTTTTAATGGTGGCAACCTGCATTTTTTTCCGTTTTCCAGTTTCTATTGGGCCCTCCTTTAGCTTGTGCCTCATGTCACATGGATGCACCCAGTGGCCTGAAAGCCCCTTGGAGCAGAGATCTGGGCAGGGTATGCAGGGTGACACCACCCTATGCCTTAAGGAGACCAGCATGGAGCAGATATGGCCCCTCATTCCCTGTCTGAGAGCCAGCAGGGCTTCAGCAGTGAGACACTGCCTTACAAATGCTGTCAGCTTTCTCTGTGACCCTTTGTCAGGGCATGGATAACACAGCTGATGGGACAGGAGCCTGCTGCAGATGTGGCTTCATAGCTCTGTGTGTCTGTGTTGTCTCTTTCAGTT
This sequence comes from Geospiza fortis, assembly GCF_000277835.1. Classification (NCBI taxonomy): domain Eukaryota; kingdom Metazoa; phylum Chordata; class Aves; order Passeriformes; family Thraupidae; genus Geospiza; species Geospiza fortis. Next base: position 366,126 of record NW_005054381.1, on the reverse strand, counting down.
CAGAGGCCTGTCATTCATCCTCTTTCCAGCCCAAGTAATATGTTCTGTGTCACCAGCCTGGATCCAGATACCCTTCCCACTGTTGCTACACTCCTGATGGATGTCATGTTTTACTCCAATGGGTAGGTCCTGCAGGGAGGTGGAGCTTCCAGGAGAGGTGTGCCAGTGTCTGGAGGCACAGACTGCAGGTCCTGCAGGGAGATGGGGCTTCCAGGGGAGGTGTGCCAGTGTCTGGAGGCACAAATTGCTCCTCTGGGGTGCCAGGGAGCTGGTGTGGCCTTGTGCTGCTCCAGTGCTCTGCACTGAGGGAGGGAGGGAGGTTTCACAGGCTCAAGAGGGTTGTCCTAACAGGTGGAAGCCAAACAGGTGATTGAGGGTGCCCAAAGACACCTGCTGGCTTTGGCAAGCTGAGCTTTTCCAGAGTGAGGGTGACAGTAGCCATGTGGTCAGTGTGCTGCATACCCACACAGGGCCAGAGCATGTACAGCTGGCTGGATTGCTGTCTCTTGGTGCCCATGGCTTCTGGCCCACAGCTCCTTGTGAGGGGACCTCGAGGAAGGGATGAAGAGTTTTGTCAGTTGTGGGAACTGGATAGTTTTCCACCTGCAAAATAAAAAAATAAAAACAAATTGAAATCAGTATAATACAACAGAACTCAGTGTCACTTCCCTAAGTCAATATAAGAACATTTCTGGTTTCACTGGCTATATCTGCTTTAAAACCCCATTTTTGTGCTCTTCTAGCCACAGTTAATGTAGTTCTCTTCTGTTTCTTCAGAGTAAAAGACTCAGTGGTGGGCAACGAAGACTCGGGACATATTCGCTTTTTCTCCTTTTCTCTCATTGAGGGTTACATCTCCCTGGTCATGGATGTCCAGACACAGCAGAGGTGAGCCTTGATCTTAGAGTAACCTGGACCTTAAAAAAAAGGGATGTTCTCAAAGGAGCAGGAAGCAGCTTAGACTCCTCCATGTTAATTATTTGGACTGTCTTGTATGGGTGTCATGGGCCTGTACACCCTGTCACTTTTCTGAGTAAAATCTGGCATTTTAGTTCCAGTGCCTAAATTTTGGACTGGTCTGTCCAAGCCCTCAGTGAAAGCGCAAATCAATGTGATGTAGAGTTATTTCACTTTCAAAAAAGGAATACTGGATCAAAGTGATTTTTATACTTTTATTCTGTTGCTCCTTAGCTGTGCTTGTAAGAGCAAAACCCAAAAGGAAAACCTGATGTAGGTGTTTGAAGTTTTCCTGCTAAAGGCCAAAATCAGGGTGAGGATGTCAGTGATGCTGTCCTTCTGCTTTGCTTTTACACATGGATGGGCTTGGTTCAGAGTCTTGTTATGATGATAATGTCCCAAGTCATCACTGTGCAGTGGGAGCCCATGACTTGTTTGTGCAGCAAGGAGCCAGCTCCTGAGCAGTCAGCCTGTCTGTGTGTGTGTGTCTGCAGCTGGGCAGCACAGCAGGCTCTCAGGTCTGGAGGGGTGCTGTACTCAGCAGTGCTTAGATTTGCTTTTGACATACTGTGCAGTTTGGCTTTGGTTCTTGGGGGTGAATCCCCTGCCCCTTGGACTTGTTTTTCAAAGTAATAAATTGCCCTCCTGAAAGTTTCTTCAACCTTACTGGAGTAAATCTTTGTCTGTCTTTAGAGGAGCCAGAGGGCTGGAGCTTCAGCCTGGGGTGTGGGAGATCTGGGGAGCCAATTCTCCTCTCTCACAAGCTGCCTGCTTCACTTTGGGCAGCTCTCTAAGCCTCAGGTCTCCTTCCCCCTGCTAAGAAATAGAGACCTCTGCAGTGGTCCCAGGCACCTCCCAGGATGGGATGGAAAAAAGCACTGAAGGTGCTCAGACACAAAACCAGTGGTTACTGTTCACATTCCTGAGAGCAGGCGTGGGAACATATTCCATCCCTAGCTGTTTCCAAATGCAGCTCAAATCAAACCTTCACAGTTTCAGCATTTGTAAAGCTGGAGCACAGCCTGTTGCTTACAGATTTTTTTCCTTGCCTCTCTGGGTATCTATGCCCACCTCCAGCAGGAGTTGCTGATTTGCCACAGGATACCTGGGGGATCAGGTATCCCACCTGCCTTGAGTCTTCCCAGTTTGCCCAAGCTACTCCCTGTTATTGTTGGTTTCAAACATTTCAAGGATGCAGGAAGAGCAGATCCCCCACAGGCAGAATCTGACACACTGCTGTGCTTTAATTGCTATGTTTGGTGTTCTTTTTTTTTTTCACAGATTTCCTAATAATTTGTTGTTTACAAGTGCATCTGGTGAGCTCTGGAAGATGGTGAGGATTGGTGGGCAGCCTCTTGGCTTTGGTAAGTAACATTTGGAGGATCAGTTGGTGTGCAGGCAGGCAGTCACCTCAGGGCCTTCAAGGAGTATGGAAAAACCCTTCTGAGGCTGATGCTTTTTAAGAGCCAGCAGCTTAACATGACTTTGTGAGCTGAGATTTTCAAATAGAAGCCTCACTCCTATTAAATGTTAAATCAAATGTCAAACTATTTGATAATTTGACTTCTGAATATAGTCCTAAAAGTGCTACATGCTCAACAGTTCCAGCTGCATTGCATTCATCTGCTGGACTTTGGGGGTGGCTATAGCTAGGGCTTTGGTTAAAGAGAAAAACTGGCCTAAAAGGTGGCGTGGGAATTCATTGTGGATTACTGAAATCAGTGATCAGAAAGCAGTTTCATACTCCAGTGCAGTGCTTGGGTAATTCTGTGATTCTAATAGACTTTTTATAGATTTATAGCAGTCCATGTGGAAGCCTTGTTCACAAATGTGTTTCACATCCAGTCCTGCACGTGTTTTCTCTACTCAATAGAATATTGGTCCTAAGTAGCACAGAGAAAATGCTTCATGCCTGCAGGAGTGTTCTTGCTATTTCTATGTCCCCTGCAATTTTAAGAGTTTGATCTGAATAATGCAGCAAAGGCCTGATCTTCAGGAAATGCAATGGCTCCTTCCTGGGGGCACTGAACCACTTAGAAAATACAAACTTCAAGAACATTTCTGAAAAACATTGGGCCAATTTTTGTATTTAATTGCAACTTCAACACCAGACCACCAAAAGTGGCAAGAAGGAAATTTTCTCTTTATGTATCTTTGAGGAAAATATATAGAAATAGCATGATTTGTCATTGATAGCACATCAGGACATTGACCAGGCCCTTAAATATTTGATGTTTAAATATGCTAATTTCAAATCGAGTTCAAATGTTGAATTTGAATCAGTGAACTCCAGGTTTCATCTGAAAACAGTGATCTGCAACAAACAAGACAGATGAACCATTTAAATTTCATTTAAAGCCCAGAAGGCCAAGCAAATAGCCCAGATGGCAAATTGAGTCCCAGACTGCATCCAAAGGAGCATGGTCAGCAGCTTGAAGGAGGTGATTCTGCTTTTCTGCTGTGCTCTTGTGAGAACCCAGCTGGAGCCCTGCACTCAGTTCTGGTGTCCCCAACATAAGAAGAACATGCAAATGTTGGAGCAAGTCCAGAGGGGGCCATGAAGTGCATGGGAGGACTGGAGCACCTCCCTATGGAGACAGGCTGGGAGAGCTGGGGCTGCTCAGCCTGGAGAAGAGAAGGTTGTGTGGAAACCTCCCAGCACCTCCAGGGCCTGAAGGGGCTACAGGGAAACCAGAGAGGGACTTTGCATCAGGAACTGGAGTGACAGGACAAGGGGGAATGGGTACCCATGGAAAGAGGGGAAGTTTAGGTCAGGTATTAGGAAGAAATTCTTCCCTGTGAGGTGATGAGACTCTGGCACAGGGTTCCCAGGGAGGCTGTGGGTGTCCCAGCCCTGGCAGGGTTCAAAGCTAGGCTGGGTAAGGCTTTGAGCAGCCTGCTCTAGTGGGAGGTGTCCCTCCATGGCATGGGGGTTGGGATCAGAGGATCTTTAAGGTCCACTTCAGCCCCTTAACAATCTATGAATTTTCTGTGGTGAAATTGGTGTGAAATCCTGTTTCAGGGGCTGAGGTGGGCTGCAGCCCAGGAACCATGGGTCCAGGCTGGCTAATGGGTCAGCATCTTCTCCTTCAGAGTTGCAGGGCCAAGTGTTCAATAATAGAGAAAAATGGATGTTAAGGATATATGGGATTGAGTTTTGTGCTTTCTTCTTGAATGCTGTTCAGTGCCTTTCTTTGGACCCCTAAATCATTCCAGTCCTAATGGTTTTGTGCCTTTGGAGAATGTGTGTTTCTCTGTAGCAAAAACAAGGTAATAAAACTAAATGTACAATGTATTGTTGTGGCCCAAAACCTTGATTCTGTGAGAAAGAACACATTTTATTACAGAGATTCCTTCTGATTGGAGTTTGTGAAGACAAACTTCTCCGTATGTTTTGTTGTGGCCCAAAAACTCGATTCTGTGAGAAAGAATACATGTTATTACAGAGATTCCTTCTAATTGGAGTTTGTGTACCCAGACTTCTCATATGTAGGCATTGAGCTGGTGATCTCTGAGACTTTTGCAAGCCCCTGCAGACAATGTTTGATGTTTTATCTCCCCACAGATGAATGTGGAATTGTCGCTCAGATTTCTGAGCCTTTGGCTGCAGCTGACATCCCAGCCTACTACATCAGTACTTTTAAGTTTGATCACGCCTTGGTGAGTATGAAAACAGCTTCTCTGGAGTAGGGGAGATCTTTCTTAGGAGAAAACATTATGAGAATGTCACTTCTCATCTGGATAGCTTGTTGGAATGCCTTTGCTCCAGTGGAGCCCAGCAAGCTCCTGTCTTCAGCCTCCTGGCTGTCCCTGCCCTGGGTGAGAGGCTCCTGAACCAAGCCTGGCCCTACCCAAGGCAAAGCTGTGTTAGTGAGTGTTGTTCTCAGTCCTTACCTGCAGTGATGGAAACTTCACACCCTCCCCGAGCAGCTTCTTCCACTGCATCTGTATCTTCTATTAGAAACAGCCACAAACCCTTCCATGTGCTTCCAAAAGTAGTTGCAGGCTCTCCAGACCCTCAGGTGGTTCCTGAGGTGCTTCCTTCCCCTTAAAGGAGGGTCATCACAGGTGCCTCTGTCTTTTGGGAACTTTTGGACAGTTCACCAGTAGCAGACCCCTGCCTTCATCTCTTGGTGTCTGCCCTGTCCTAACCTTTGCTTTCTGAGACCCATCTCTTAGCTCTGCTGTCCCTGCACCTTCCTGGTTTGTGATAAACAAGCAAGAATTGCCAGCAGAGCAGGAGAAGGTGATTTTGAAGCAGATAAGGTTGTTCCCTTGTTTGTTCTCATGAGTGCCCATCAGCAGCTGCAGCAGAGTCATCAACACAAGAGTCTTGCCATCCTTGGAGAGTTCTCTTCGTTTTTTGTGCTGATGGATATTTTACTTTCTAAGCCTACTTCTGCTCTTCCTTTGTAGAGAAGACACTCTCAAAAGTGAGGAATTTCCCTAGAAAGGGAAAATGCAATGCCTGTAGCCACAAAAGAGATAATGTTTTTCTTGGAACCCATTTCCCCAATCCTGAAGGAGGGAGTCAGCTGCTTTATACTATTCATTTGTTTCCTTAAATGTGCCCTTTATTGCATTATACTTCTCTTTCCATCACTTGCAAAATCACTATTGAGGTCCTACCTTTGACCTGTAAAAGCTCTAGTGAGATCAAAGCAGGTTTGGGGGTTTTATAATGACTGTTTTTTCACAGTTGGTGTGAACCATTCGCAGCTGATGGGTCATGTGTGTAAAGAGTAAAAGTAAATATTATTTCAGATAGCAAAGGTCAGAGTGTTATATATGTTTGTCTTATATTTTTTAATATTAACTGTGCTGATAAGATAAGCTAATAAAACACCATTTAAAAATCAATACTGTTAGCTTTGCCTCACATTTCTGCCCATTGTGTGGCCCCAGGTGTGCACTTTCTGTGCAGAGCACAAGGTGCAGAGTGCTTCTACATGTCAAGCCATATCTGGAGAGCTCAGCCCTATCAGCTAAAATAGATCTGTAGCTGAAAACTTAAACCACACAATTGCAATGACTCTGCAGGCAGCTCCACCTTCTCAGAGTGCTCATCCTGCTGCCTCCAGCCCCACAGATCCTGCTCCCAGCAGCTGGCAGGGTGTTGGGGGGCCATGCAGGTCTGCAGGTCTTCCTTACTCAAAGCAATATTTCAATATTTTTCTTTGCTACTTACTGTTTTCTTTATGTATGGTTTTAAAAGCCTTTTCACCTGGACAGTGCTGTTCCAGTTGTCAAAGCCTTCCATCCTTTGGAAGTTTCAGGCATTTTTTGCCTGCCTTTGTTCTGGGTGTGCTGGCTGGGCTGGATGCTTGTTGGCTTTAGGGTGGTTTTGTTGGCCAAGACCCTGACCTAGATTTTGTCATGTTTTCCTTAACTTTGCTACCCAGATACTTTGACTTCTAGTGACATTCCTTGAGGAGTAAATGTATCTTGAACCCTTCCTCTGAATTCTCCCTTTCTTTAATTAAGGTAGTTCAGTACCTGTTGTCAGCAAATTAGAGTACTGTATAAAAATGTGTTGTTCCCTTTGATCTGATCTTTTTTTTTCCTGTGCATCTTAAGGTGGTTTTTGTTACTTAATTTTTATTTCACCTGGATGTAATACTCAGATCTTCCTGCCATGCTGTAGCTGTAGATGTTTACCCTGATAATCAGGACTTCTGCTTGAGATGAAATCCCCTTGGGAGACAATGTTGAGATGGGAACCTCCAGGTCTCTGGCGTGTCCCTGGGGTGATGCAGGGCCAGGCTGGAGAGAATCGTGGTTACCAGCTCCCTCTAGAGAGAGCAAGGAGGAAGAGTTGCCTTTCCAGGTACTCTGCTCTTGCTGCCTCATGCCCACTGGTGTCTTGCTCTCTTTCACCAGCATTTTGCTTCTGAAGAGGCTGGAGCTGTGTGTGGGGTGTAATTTGGAGCTTTGGTTCTTCCTTCCTGGTCAGTGCTTTGATCTGCACTCAACCTGAGAAGGGAGCACAGTGCACCAGCTGCCTTGGACAGGGGTCATTTCCAAGGGGCAGGGAGGGCAAGGACTCCTCCACTGCTGGCAAACTAAGATGGGTCCTACAAATCACAACTGTTTGCACATCTGTCCTGGAGAAAACCCTGCCAAAACATGTCTGGGGTGATTGATATCATTTCTGTGCTGTTAGGGGGATCAGAAATTTTGCCTGAGTGAAGGAGCCCTGTGTTTCATGGAGAAGATGGATCTGTGCAGCCGGCCAGAGCTGCCTCCTCCTGCTTCTGTCCAGTGCTGAGGAATCAGACAGAGAGACCCACTGAGCATCACTGGGGCTGGCTAGAGGAGTGTGGTTAAAAAAATTTACAACTATGTCTTTCCTTATTATCTTATGTAGAGGAAAAGAGTCAAACAGCTTCTTGCACTGCAGTGTTTGTTCAGTGTACTGGGAAAAATGATGAAGAGGAGGCAGTGGAGAGTCCTGCCTCAAAGTCCTGTTCCCTATCGGGGTGTCCTGGGGTTTGCCTTCTAAACCAGAAGAGTTTGCTGTATGCTTGTTTTAAGATTATTTTCTTCCTTTCCAAATGACTTTTGTTCACATATCATCAGTTGACTGCTGTTATTCCATCTTCTCTTGGAAAATTGAACATTTTTCTTGTTATTTCTCGTGGGCTTTTCCCTCAGTTTTGTTAAAAGCCTCACAGAAAGACACAACCAGTTGTATTTCCACTGTCTGAGCTCTTGAGAGTGTCCAGTGAATCCAGGTATTGTAGTCTTGGCCTTAAATACCTTGTAGAGGAGACAGTTCCTTCTTCAGTTTACTTGATATGAATTATATTGGCTTCTTGCAGCAACTTAGGGATAATTTATTTTTCCCTCAGTCCTCTCTCCACTCTTCAAGAGCTGCCAGTGTCTTGGAGTTTATGTAGAGTTCAGACACACTTTTTCTGCCAGATGTAACTTTACTTTTGATGTTCTTTTCTGCAAGTGACAGTCACTCTGAGATATTTTGCATCTTCTGTTACAAGAGATTTTTCTTGCAGTAAACGTGAAAAGACATCATTAATAATACAGATTTCTATGGTTAAGTCTCCTCACAAGGCTGGATAAGAAAGCCCCACAAACAGACTGGCAGCTCTCTTCTTCTTTTGATGGGTGTGTTCTCCTGTCACCCACCATGGCCTTCCCATCCCCACCTGCAGGTCCCAAACCTGTGGGGTGCCCCAAGAGCCTCATGGAGCCCTCAGGCAGCCACACAAATCCATCAGCACCTTGCATGAGTCAGCTCCTGGCATGCAAGTGCTTCACCAGCAAAAGGAAGGGAAAGGAGGGGACAGGAAGAGCAGGATATTGGAATAATATCAATATAGCTGGATGGGACGTGCCTGAGCTTGTCTGGTCTTTGGTGCTGAACTAAACAGCAGCACTGTGGTGTTTCACCCAGAGACACTTTTGGCTGGCTGGGTGTGTGGTGTTTCACCCCACAGACACTTTGGGCTGGCTGGTGTGTGGTGTTTCACCCCAGAGACACTTTGGGCTGGCTGGTGTGTGGTGTTTCCCCCCACAGACACTTTTGGCTGGCTGGGTGTGTGGTGTTTCACCCCACAGACACTTTGGGCTGGCTGGTGTGTGGGTGTTTCACCCCACAGACACTTTTGGCTGGCTGGTGTGTGGTGTTTCACCCCA
>NW_005054381.1:325204-357165 GCF_000277835.1 Geospiza fortis | reverse complement strand
TCCTTTGAACCCCGGGGAGAGGGCAGGGAAGGGGCAGGGAGCCACCAAGCAGGGACAGGGGGGGAGGGACAAAGGGACAAAGGACACCTGGATGGCCCAATGCCCCCCAGGGGTAGAGGGCATCCTGTGAATCTGCCAATCACTCAGTGCCCCTCTGGAATTCCAGGACTGACAGGCAGTGCTGGGAGGGGAAAGGAGAGGTGACTGACACACCTGGCAGGGAATCTTCAGGGAGAAACCCAGGGTATCTGAGGCAAACCAGGACATCACACGGTAACATCAGAGAAAGAGAAACTCCAAAATAATTGGCTTCCCACCAGCATCCCCCACACAACAGCAACCCCTCTGCACCTCACAGTGTTTGCTCTGGGGGTACCATGGGTGAACAGGGTTGTCCTTGTACCTGGAGCCCTTTCTCAGTGAACTTCAGGTGTAAGCAAAAACCAGCAAAGTGTCTGCCTCCTTGGGACTGCTCTGGCTTTGTCTCCTACCCCTCTTTTCCTTGTCACCCCTTTTGCTGGAACATGACCTTTCTTTTTGTTTTCTTGCAGGTACCTGAAGAAAATATAAATGGTGTGGTCAATGCACTCCAAGTCAGTCAAGCTGAAAAGCATTAGAAATCTTCTGAGCTGGTTCCAGATGCTTTTTATTATTCTAATAATAATAATTATTATTATTATTCTTTTTTTCTCACAGTATTTCTTGAAAAATCTGATTACAGAGAGTGACATGAAAAGAGACTGTGGAAAGTTGAGCAGAAACAGCTCCAATAAGCCTTTGTTTTAATTATTATTATTATTGTTATTATTATTATTGTTATTGTTATTTTATTAAATTTATGAATGAGGGGCAGGAGGAAAGGGAGTTTGTATGGTTTCCTGATGTTCAGCTCCAAGGTGAAGTGAACCCTGGCTGTGCTCAGTGTGGAAGGAGCTATTATTGGACACCCAGGGACACCCAGGGACACCCAGCACAGATGGCCCTGGGCACACTGTGAGAGCAGTGAGGTGGCTCAAGAGCAGATGGACAGACTGCTGCCTCAGAGAGCCCTGAAAACCAGAAACAAAGTGAAATATGGAATTAAACAGAAAAGACCTGGCATAGTACTGGCTTGTCTCCTTGCATCAGACTTCTGAGGACTGTCCATCACTGCCTGTGTTGAGATAGGATGCAAAGGGTTCTGTTTCTCTTGACAGAACAATTTGGTGTTGGAAAAGAGGAAAATATCCAATTGTTTGACACTTCCCCTTTTTCTTTCTCCCTGCAGTCAAAGCCTGGCTGCTCTGAGAAAGCCTGGGCAGGGGGAGCCCAGCTCTGGCCAGCTCCTGGCAGTTGTGTCACCCAGACTTGGTCTGCATTGAAACTTGGCTGCTTTGGGTCAGTTTTTTCCAGTCCCTCCCTCACTGCTCTGAGTATTCTCCTGCCCTCTCCCCTGCTCCAGGAGTGCTGTTGTCCCCTTGGCCCACATCAGAGCCTTCCCCCAGCCCTTGTTGTTCCTCAGGGCCTGCAAGAGGAGGAAGGCCTCTTTTCTCCTGTCCCCTCAGGCTTTTCCCATCCAGTGTGCACTCAAGGGGAAATAAAGGATTGCCCAGGGTCCCTGGGTAGCTGCTCTTGCACATCCAGGCCACCTTGGCCAAGAGCCACAGCTCTGCCAGGGCCAGGAGGTGCCTGAGTCTTGTGGGGACCCTCCTGCAGTTTTTCATCACACAGGTGGAAATTGCTGCTGACTGGGGAAAGCAGAATGGTGCTGAAAATGCCTCAAACCTGCTGGCATCTGCTCCTGCACAGAAGATGATGGGGTTTTTCCCATGGGGAAGCAGCAGTGTGTTTTCTTCTGGCTTGTACCACGGCTGAGGGCCAGCAGGAGCCTGGCACCAAGGCCCACAGTGGCACCTGTGTCCTGCTGGTGCCCTGGCCACTGCCAGCACTGTGCAGGACAGCAGAGAGCAGTGCTGGGACAGAAGTGTTACCCAGGGTGTGGGTGCCAGCACTCTGCCCCACTGTGACCATGCAGAAGGGCTGCTGAGAGGAGGAGCTGCCTGCAGAGGACCTTGCTGCTGTGATAACCAGCCCCAGCTTATCTTGCATTTCTTACCTTCTTCCACTTCAGGCTTGACATAAAGAATTTGCAGATCTTGCTGTTTTCCTGAGGGCTTTCCAGCCATGCTTCAGAGACAGCCCCTGGCAGGATTGCCCTGAGGCTGTGCCATATCCAGCTGTGAGCCAGGGTTTTGCACTCATCTGGAGGCAGTAAGCAAACAGCTGGGATCATGCCATGGGCATGGTTTTACTGGTGTGTAGGACAAGCAAACACACACACAGACACAGCTGCTTGATTAGTTCTGCATTCACAGTACTGGAGGGCCAAGTAGTTATGGTTTCTGATGCTGCTGGATTCAAACTGAGTTTCAAATCTGATTTTTCACCAGTGGGATGTTATGTGGCATCTAGACAAGGAGTAAGAGCATCCTTGGGAAAAAGCATGGATGAGTTTCCTTGGCTGGCCCTACAGGAGCTGAAGCATCCCTGTTGAGGAGCACTGAGGCACACGTTCAGTGCTTTACCAAACAGGATGTCCTGCTGTTCCTTACGTGGGTTTTCACAATTGCCCCATGATATGTTGATATTCACTCCAGATTTCTGGACTAAAGGTTTGTTCTAGATGTGGCACTGTGCATCTCTGGGTGTTTGTTTGGAAAGGTGCTTTGCTCTCCTGCCAAGGACACAGGCACAGGCTGTCAGTGCAGTGCTGAACACATCTGGAGGTGTTTGCTGTGGCTCTGCCCAGTGCTGTGGGCACTGAGCTGGGCTGGCAGCAAGGCCAGTGGTGGCTTCTCACCCCAGATGTTGTCAGAGGGTTTCTCCTTGGCATGGCAGATTGGCAGCATGGCTGGGGAAGGGATGTTGAGTTGCTGTTCAGCTGCTGAGTTGCCAGCCAAGTTTCTGCTCAGCTGAGTTGAGCCTGAGCTTTTGCTGTGTGCAGGGATGGTGCCACCGTGCCAGAGTCATCAGGACAGGTTTTCCTTCTGCTCTGGGGTTCTGTCAGCCTTTGGGAAATGCCAGTTTTGGCTTCAGAGAGTACCAAGTGTTGCTGTGCATGTGCCAGTGCTGCTTCCAAAGGACTTCAGCATGGATAGGAAGGAACTGACTTGAAACAAGCAACAAATTTACTGAGCCTTAAATGAAAGAAAAAAAAAAAAAGGGTTTAATTTTCTAACATTGCACTCAGGCTATTGTAGAGGCTGAAATTTAATTTTTTTTCCCAAGGGAATCAGCCTTATATTTGTGAAATCTGTAGAAAGTGCTGTGGTATTTCAAACCTCCCAAAGGAAAGTTGATGTCCCAACATAGAAGAGTTGGCCTGAAAAATTCACAGGGTGTAAAGTGACATTGAGGGACTCTGACACTGCCACCATCCTTGGCTTCACCTTTTTATTTCCTTGTATTGTTTTGTCCTGACATCCAAGAAAATTGTTTCAGACAACTTGATGCTTTTCCTTTAGTGTCCCTTTCATATTTTTTCTGGTGGGAACTGAGATACTCCAAATGTGGCCATCATTGGTGGAACCTTGTCCCTGCAGCAGCCTGCAGTCAGGATCAGTGCAAGCTTGCACATGTGAGACCTGCACTGCAGGAAGGGCTCTGTGGGGGCTTTGTTAAATATTTTCATAGTAATAATAATCTCACCACACTATTGACACCCCAGTGCTGAGTGAACCCAATGTAGGGGGGGCTCTTAAAGCTGCTCCACAGCTCCCCTCTCTCAGCACCCAACCTTTGGGGTGGGGAAGAAGTTGAAGAGTCTTTTCCTTTTTTTCCTTATGATAATACATCTGAGTATCCCTGACATTTTGCTGTTCAGTACTGTGTGGATAAAGGAGGAACATGTCTCAGGGGGCACCCTTGGGCTGGGTGCCTGGATTACCTGCAGCTGCCAGTGCTGCCCTCAGCATCCCTGTTCACTCTCTGGGCAGTTCCACCTGGCCATGGCTGCTCTAATGAGGGATTACCTCAATGCTGCAGGGCCCTCCCTGTGCCCTCTCCCTTCTGGTTGCACAAAATTCACCAAACAGCAAAATGCAGAAGTGTTTCCAGCCCTGCAGGAAGGGGTAGGCAGGGGAGGAGAGCATGGCCTTCATGCATCCTCCTTCTTTCTCCAAGGCCTTTATTTTCTTAGAAGCCTCAACCTTTCCAAGCTGTGTTATTAAATAGGGTTTTGTCTTTCTCCTTCAACCCAATTAGAATTTGACAACAAATTCCTTTCTACTGAGCAAGTGTGTGCATATATATATATATATATACACACATCTGAAGTGTTTCCATAGAAATCCATAGTGTGTCTCTATTGCACACCTATAAATACCATGTTTGTCTGTAGGGGTGTGTCCTGTACATGGTGTGGGCACTCACACACATGTACAGTGTATGTGTGTGTATACTCTGGGCACACACCCTTGTGTGGGCATCCATGTAGTGAGTAGGGTATTCACACACATGCACCATGTATTTTTAATTCAAGTAATGGGCAATATGAGTATTAGTTCCACTCTTGCTTTTTTCTCTACATGTGTTTAGTGAAGAGCAGCAGTGGAGTTGACCTGAAGCAAATCTGGAGCTCCTTTGCTTGCTGGGAGCAGCATTGGATTTCCCTCCCTGCTTCAGAAAATTCTGAAAATTCTGTTCCTCTCCAGTTTGGTGCCTTGAGCACAGAGACTGTAGGAAATCCACTCCTTTTTCTTTCTGTATGTTTTAGCTGCTGCCCTCAATTGCCTGTGAGTAGGGCTGGTCTGTTTGCAGAGTGCCTGCCCAGAGCCTGGCTGGGGTTTCCAGTGGGGCTCCTGCAGGCACAGAGCTCTGCCTGCCTTCCCCTGGCAAGGCAGGAGCTCCTGCAGGTTTCCTGCAGCCAGGGCTCTGGGGTGGCCTGGGCTAGGCAGTAGCACCCCCTCTGAGCTGCTCCCTGGTGCCCTTCCCAGCATCTCTGCAAGACCTGGGGCAGTGCAAGATTTGATTTCCCGGTGGGTTTGTCTGCAGCCCATGGCGAGTGCAGGGCTCTGGTATTTGTTGGGGAATTCACTTTTGTTGGCCTGTGAGGAGCTTGGTTTTAAATAGATGGAAGTGCTGGAGGGTCTTTTCCTGTTAAAAGCAGAAGAAGCTGCTTTAACCCAGTCACTGGAAGTGTGTGGTTTTTGCCCCTCACCACTGGAGATTTCTGCTGACCATGGAGGGAAACATCCTTCTATTTCAGGAAAGGGGGGTGAGGGGTGCTGCCTTGCCACTGACCTTTTGGCACTTGGAAACTGCTGATTTTCCAGGCTGCCTCCCCAAATACACCCTTGCACAGGTTTGTGCAGCCTTTGGTTTCTTTCCAGGCTATAGATGGCATGTATCAGCCTCTTGCATAGGGAGGCCTAAATGGAAATACCTGGTTTTGCTGCAGCATAGAGATGGTGGCACCTGCAGTGGGTGACATGAGTAGACTCACCTAATGACAATGCCATTTACAAAGCATACTCATCATACTGCTGCTCTGAAATGTGTTTTAAACTCCAAGTTCTCTGTTACCATTCCCAGGGCACAAGCTGCTGGTCAGTGATGAATCAATCTCCTCTCTCATGAAAAACTTGTTCGTGTCAGGTCCTGCTTTGGGCTAGCACATGACACTGAGCAGGGATTTACTTTGCAGATTTGGGTGTGGAGACTTCCACGTTCTGCTGGGAGGTCCTGATGGCTCCCACCAATCAAAGCATCCAACAGAAGTGTATCAGGTTTTATTTTTCTGAAGCATGATGTTTTGTCCTGCCAGAGAGGGAGGAAATGAGGCAGTGCAGCATGAGGGAGTGTGTGGCAGAGAAGGTTACTCAGGCTCCAGTGTAGCTCCCTGAGCACCCAGTTGTTTCCCTGGTGCTCCTGATGCTTTAATAAATGTGTAGACCCTGAGAGAGGCAAGGCAGGGAGCAGCTCTGCTCAGAGCTCTGCCACTGCACTGCATTTGCAGGGTTTGCTGCCTTCAGGCAGGAGCTGCTGACACATTCCCCCACTGGCTGCCCCACAAGTCTCTCAGTGTGTCTGTGAGATGAGGGTTTAGTGGTTGACATCCTGTGAAGGTTGGGAAGCTGTCTGGGACATAAAAGGCTGAACTGCATGTGTTTGATCAGAGCCTGCCTCTGAGAAGAGGTTTTCAGTCTTTTCTCAGCTTTGCTATACAAAGCTTGGATTCTTCTTCTTACAAAGAATCCCCATCCCTGGTGGAGCTGATGTTGCTGTGCCTGCCTGGCTGCAGAAGGGCCAGGCCTTCAGGCCATGCTGACCTGCAGCAGCCTGGGTCAGCCCAGGCTCCTCTGTTCCAGAAGGCATCTAGGTCTGACTTGGCATTGTCCACACATCCATTCTGTGGCAGGGCAGGGTGTGCAGAGATCCCTCCTAGTGACAGGCAGGGAAAAACAGGGATAGGTGGAGTGCTGAGTGATGCGAAAGAATTAATATGTTCATTTTTAGTTGTGCACACATGGAGATACCAAAGTTCTGCTTCTTGTTGTGAACACCAAAGCATTTTCTTTCTCCTTTTTGACTGAAACAGATCACCCCACCCTGCCCAGCCTCCCTGCTCAGCCCAGCATCCCAGAGGATGCATTTGTCCCAGTCACACCATCCCAGCAAGGGTGGGCAGCATGAGCCCTCTAAGCCCCCAGTACTTGGAATATCTCTTGATGCTCTGTCCATTGGGGAAGGCTCCCAAGCATCACTGTGTGTTTTGATGCAATGATGGTCTTGGGTTCTGTGGCCAGAGGGGTTCCTCCCATCCTTGTGGTTTTCCCCATCCATACATCCACACAATTGTTCAAGAGCACCAGGTCATCCAAACTCCTTAATTTAGAGGTCAGCAACTTGAATTGGAGGTGCTGGTCCTGCACTGGTACAGTCAGTGTTCACTGAGCACAAGTGTTCCTCTCAGCACTGGATAATTGGTATTTTCTGTTAATGAAAAGGGAGAAATTCTTTGTTTGGCCTGAGGCTGAGCATTGCTGCTAATTCCTGAAAGAAGGAGTCCCCAGCAGCATTTTGTTAAGGACAAGAAGTCATTTTCTGATGAGGATTTCTTCTCTCTCTCTGTTACTTTGACTGTTGTGGACATCTCCAGTAAGCAGCTTAAGGCATCTCACTTACCTGTTCCAGTCCTGCCTGCAAACACTGGATTGGATTAAACTTTTATTATCTGCAGGAGAGTAAAACCCAGTAATCCTTTGCCAATAGTATTTACACATTGTAGCATGCACTGGGGTGTATTTACATTGGCTGAAATGTGCAAACCTGCCTCCAGAATTCCAAACCTTCTCCCCATGAGTGCATCTGTCTGTCTGTCTGCACCCTGCCGTATGTCAGGGGCCAGCAATATCCCTCAGGCATCCTGGCAGCACTGAACTGGTGTGGAAACAGTCTGCACATCCTCAGCAAGGCTGTGGGACCTTCCCAGGCTCCCTGGAAGGGAAACACTTCACTATGAAGATAATCTTGAGTTACTCTGCTGTCCTTGGCCTCCTTTATTTAATCCTTATGAAGCACAGCTGGGTTGAACTACCAGCTCCAGTTAGCAAAGGTGAGGGAAATGAAGGGGTTCTGCAGTGAGAGACGTGCCCTGGATGCTGATCAGCAGATCCTGGCTGCAGCAGTAACAGCCTCTGCAGATGCTCTGCTGAGCACAGAGCAGTGCACAGCCCCTGTTGTATGAAGGGGAAATGGATGAAGTATGTGTCAAAGTACATTCTCATTTTAGGGTATAAATTTTAGGGTTCAGTACCTCTTTGGAACATATATAAACCAAGATCCTTTGTTGGTCTCCCTAGACAGCACTGATCATTTCAGGTTCAAAGCCTGGGAATGAATTAACAAACAACCTGGTTATTGCAGATTACATGGAATAGCTTGCCCCTGCTCCATAATTCTCTTGCAGCCATGACCTGTGCTTCTGCGTGCTCTGAGTTTGCAGAGGGAACACAAACCCCTGGCACCTCCTCTCAGCCGGGAGTGCCCCATTTCGAGGGAAAGGTGAAGGCAGTGGCAGAGGGATGGCAGCTCCTCCCCTGCCTGCACAGCTCCTGTATGGCCACAGCCGGCCCAGCCCAGCCCTGTCCCAGCTATGTGGAGCAGGACAGTTGCAAAACAGCTGTTTAATGCCCTGGGCTCCCTTGGGGTTTTGGTTTCATCCATTTTTAGCTTTCTGCAAATATCTGTAAATGAACTGTGGGTGGATTTTGGAGCAGACATGGACAGAGATGCCAATCAGGCATGATTGAAATTTTGATTTATGTTTGAGAGCAGAGCAAGAGCATGTCATGCCCCCTCTGTCCAGCTCTGTCCTCTGCCTGCAGGGAATAGAGAGCTGACCAGGTGCCATGTCCCTCTCTAGGCAGACCCAGTGGTTTTACCAGGGTCCTCCCAACCCTAAAAGATTATGCCAAAACCAGGGCTCCTTTCATCCTTCACTTTGCAGGGGCTGGTTGCTTCTTCCCTCCTTGTGTGGCTGTGGCAGAGGCAGTGCCTGTTGCACAGCTCCTATGGGAAGATGCCATAGGAGGCTGCAGTTCAGAGTCCCCCTGCTCTGGCTGGTTTTCTGCTTCTATTTCAGCATCCTGAAGATTTAAATCAGCTTTTTGCAGTTACAGGAATAAGCTTGAGGATTCCTACTCTGTTACTTGAAAAACATTTTACAGGTACCTGATTCCCTGGTCCTTGTGGGAATGCTGCTTGAAGCACCCACTTGTCAGGTTGCTGCTATGAGCATTAATGGCCCCAAAAAAGGAATTCAGCCCCATTTCCAGCTGAAAGGCTGAAGCAGCCCCAGGCTCAGGCTCGTAGGATGCTGCTCTGGGCCAGGTCACAGTAAACTCAGAGCTCCCTCATCCTCTGAGTCCCTGCTGCCTGCACAAAGACATTCCCATCAGCTGGAAGGGAATGCAAAGGGAATTTCCCTTCTGCTGAAGAAGCAGCAGTCTCCTCTGTGGATTTGTGGTCAGTGGCAAAAGCAGGAGTGTTTGCCATGTGGGACATTGAAGGAAGGAGCCAGGGGTTCCTATAGAGCAAAGGAGGAGAAAATCTGCAGCCTTTGTTGCAGCTGTTCCTTGCAATGATTTCTAATGCCAGCCTTGGATGGGATTGAACTTTTGAGATCGCTGAAGTTACCTGAAGAGCTGGTGGTGCTCTTACAACTGTAGGACATTCCCTCTAGGCAGGACCACCCTGCACAGAGAGCAGGACCCTTCCCACCAGGGCTCAGCCCAGGGGCATGGGATGTTCCCTGCAGCAGGACAGACAGACTGACAGGCTACTGAACCAGGGCTGATCTTAAAGAAATCCTTGAGTTTTAACATCTCCTTCCTGGGAGCAAACCTCTGTTTTCCTAGTGCTGTGTGTCAGCTGGTGCTGCTGAGGAGGTCCAGAGTATGAAGGAGGTGGCTCTGCAGGGGAGGAGCACCCCATTTCTCCTTCACCATTACAAACTGTCTGGTCAGCTCAATGACCTCAGCCATTTTTTAGTTGTATCATGGAATTAAACAGGAGTCAGGTCCTTGTTCTCCCCCAAACTCCACCTACCCAGATCCCTGCCAGCCCCACGTGCCAGTGCTTCCTTCTTTCCTTCAGGTTTTTATTTGTTCTCCAATTGCAAACTGCTCCAGTGACACCATGGCAGAAAATCAGCATCCCAGGGCAGTCTCTTCTGGGTTCTTCTGGTTGTGCTGGATCCAGGGCTGCCCTTGCCTCGCAAAATCCTCCTGCAATTGCTGCTAAAACTAATCCTGCCAATCCAATGGTTGTTGATAATAGTGTGAGAACTGCATCCAAGTGCCATTAGAGCCCAGGTTACTGCCTGGAAATGCACAGGGCAGTGCCTCTCTCCAGCCCAGGACTATGGTGTCACAGCCAGCAGGGTTGTGTCCCCTGTCCCTGCTGGCTGTGGCCAGGCATTGTTATCCCTCCCCTCTGTGGGGGCTCCAGGCTTGACTTTGGGGCTTGTGGGACATGAAGCTGAGGAGCAGGGTGTTCATTTAGCACAGTGGCAGCCACGTTTTCTGCCACTGCATCCTCCTGCACGGTGACAGAGAGGGGACACTTCTCCTGCTGACCCAGGCACCAGGACAGCCATGGCTCTTGGACAGACAGAAGAGGAAGCTGCCAGGCAGCTACTCACAGTAGGATGCAGCTTCAGAAGTTCTGTTCCAGCCCTTGGAAGAGCCTGTCTCACTCCCTTACTGCTAACTCCTTGCATTTCCCCCCTTGTTTCCATTAGAATTAGAGGGTGGGTGATCACTTCAATTTGCTTGACATGTTCACCTGCTCCCACCACCCAGCCATGCCAGCAGCTCCTGCTGCTGCTGGGATCTGGGTCTTGGTGCCCCAGTGCCCAGGGAGCACCTGCAGCCCCCTTGCAGTGAGCCTGGCACTGCCAGGTTGGCTCCTGCTGTGTGGGCAGCCACAAGGGTGAGTTCTGAGGGAGAACTGCACAGAGAGGGAGGAGTCTCATTTCCTCCTGAGTGCTTAGGGCAGATTTTTGGTTTCGTTCCTCTGGGCTAAGCTTCAGCAAGCCACCAACCCTGCAGGGTCACACAGGGGAGGGTCACAGCCCCAGTGCACTGCTCCAGTTCAGGGCTGGTTACAAGGGGCTGGCACAGCACCACTTTGTTAGTGCCTAAGTGGCTTGAACAAGTCTGAGCATTTATCTCCTTCTCCCCTTTGTATGGACTCCAAAGGAGCCCAGATTCCCTCGAGATATCTACACAACACTAACCCCAATTTCTAGAACTGCCAAGAGAGCAGAGATGCTCCTGGTGCAGAAGCTGCCCAGCTTGGATCAGGGTTTGTGTCTCATCCCTGACCACTTAGAACAGCTGTGCTGGGCAGCCTGGGGAGGAACCACAGATCTTTAGGACTTTTTTATTTAATAAGTTATTTATGTATCATTTGCTCTGTAAGTGAAATAGCACTTTTGGCCTCAGACACACGGCAAACAGGCTGAAGTGGGGCTGGGAACCCCAAACTCTTGCAGCCTCTCCTCCCTATTCACCTCTTAGAAACCTCATGCAGCCTTTCACTGGGGAGGGTAGAAAAAAAAGTGTATTTATTTCCCTTTAATTACCAGATCTGATGTAAACAGACAGGGTGGGGGAATCCTGCCTGTGCAGGGGCCTTTGCTACAGCTCCTGCTCTGGGCTGCAGCCATGGAAAGGCTGCTTGCACCTGCCATGGGCTCAGTGGGGCCAGGCCCTGCACGTGTGGGTGGGCAGTTCCTGCAAGCCTGGGGGTAACAAGGGGTAACAGGGGAGCCTGAATGCATCAGTTGCCTTCATGCCCTCTGCACAAGGGGGGATGTTCTACCAGCAGGCACAGGGAGTGGTGGCAGCAGCTTGGGATCATGCACTGGACATTGTGTGGAGCTGAGAAGTGGCTGCTTTGCTTTCCCAGCAAGTGCACATGCTGCTTTTCTTTGCTGGTCTTATGCTGAAAAGCTGAGATTTATGTACTGTATGAAAAAAAAAAAAAACAAAAGAGAAAAAAAGAAAAAATCCTAATGTTCCAAAATAAATGACAGTATATTTTGTACTTTGTAAAGTAATTAAATTGAAAAAGAATAAAAAGTGAAACTTATGCTGTCTGCTTTTGTACTGATCAAACTGATGAAAATAAAGCAGAGCTTGGCACTGTCTGCAAGATGTAACTCTCATTTCTTTCACCTACAGCCATGCTGGGTGTCGCTCTCACACACACAATTTATAAAGGCCAGCAGATATCCCTGAGGCTCTCTGGTGCCCAGGTCCTGTCTCTGGGTGCACTGTACCCCTACAGATGGAACCCACCACCATCTCCATCCTCCAGTTGTTTTCTGGAAACCACCAAACCTGCTCTATCCTCTTCCTTTTTAAAATAAGAGGTCAGAGGGATGCTGGTGGTGCATTTGCCAGATGAAGTTTTACCTGCTCACTGCAGAGTGCAGGAGCCCAGGAGTCTGGGCAGCCCCCCAGAGGTGCTGGCAGGACACCCCCAGAGCCCTGCACCCCAGCAGAGGCAGGGGAACAAACTCAGCCTCCTCAGGGACTATTTTAGGGCAGCCACTGTGGGTCCTGAGTCTCAGTCAGCAGCGTGCCTGCACAGCACCAGTATCACATGGTCTGCAAGAAAAAGCTGAACAACCTGGGTGAAGTGTGCAAGAAAAACAGTGAAATCAGACATCTCATCACCCTACTACAGCTTCAACCATTTATAGTGGATGTTTAAAGGGAACAGCTCATCTACATAAACTGTAGTCAAGAAAAGCATCTCCTTTTTAGTGTAGTGTAATCCATTGTTTACTCTGGTGATCAAGTGTTAAAACATTCATGTAAGAAATTAACTGAGGGATTGTTAATGTGGAATGCAGCCTTAATGGAGAGCCCTGCCTCAAGGGTTTGATCCAGTAAAACAAAAACCCAAATAAATCAACACAGACACTGCCACACAACCTCAACACTGCCTGCAACTCCCCACAAAAGCAAATGGCATCTTAAGGTAAATAACAGGACTGAGGCTGTTAAACTGGTTTCCAGACCCCAAAGACACTGATGCCTTCTCCCATCAGTGATTTTCTTACCTCACCTGCCCAGGCTCACATCTTTGAGCAGGAGGTGCTGGGGCACTGGAGGGAGATTCCAACCCCTTGCAAAAAAACACTACAAAAATAGATTTTTATGAGTTATGTATGATGAAGCACAGTGAAGTAATATTGTTCCAGGAGTATTTTGAATGCCAAAGGCTAATTACTAGCTCTCTGACTCATCTGTTTTTGAAGGATCCTGTAGAGAAAAGTCTGTTGTAACACAGCAAGTGCCTAAGATAATCTTTGCCTTACAGGTGTTCATGTGTTGTATCCCCAGAGGAGCAGTCAGTCTGCTGACAGATGAGGCCAGCCTTGCTGTGTGGGGCTGCAGGGCAGCCCAGGGGCCATGCTGGACTCAGCTCTCCAGCAGGAACTGCCAGGACCCCTTGGGATGGTGGGGTGTGGAGGCTGAGCTTGTGCAGGTACACATGGACCTGAACCTCTCCCCCATCCTTCCTGCAGCTCCTGCAGTGCTCAGCCATTGTGGCAACCCTGCTGGGCCACTGCAGTGCTTGGAGCTGTTCCTGCACAGGGCTCTGCACCAGGGGAACATCCTGAAGCCCTTCTGGGCTATTTTAAGCCAAACACACCAGCACAGTGCTGATCTGAGGTGAACCACTTGTGCAATCAATGCCAAATCAAGTAGGTTATTCTAGTTCTAATTTGAGCTGCTCCCCATGAGCATCCTTGGCCCAGACACTTCCTCACTGCAGGTATATTTAGGGATGCTGGTATATTTTGGGCTGTCTACTTTGCTATACTTTGAAGGACAAAATGATGCAAAGTTGCTTTGCAGTTCCCAATGGTAGTCACCTGAAGCTACCCCAGCACAGCTGGGCTCCTGTGTGGGCCTGATCTGCAGGAGGAGCAAAAGCCCCTCAGGTTGCATCTGCCTTCAATAACAAGGAGGTGTGGCAGAGAAAGTGTTTTCATTTTCTGAGCTAAGACTGAGCCATCAGCAGCTCTCAAAGAACTGTATTTTACAAAGGGGAAAAACTGGTGTACAGCAGCAGCCAAAAGAAAGGAGTAAGAGTCAGACAACCATGTTGATACAAAGGTCAGCAGAGCAGATGAAGGAAGGAGAAAAGTCAGGAGCAGGGCTGAGCCTGGGAAGAAGGGAGATGTGGCATTGTTACACTTCTATTTAGACACACTAATTCCTCGTTACCCTGCTCTATTTCATTGGCAATAAAATAATTTCTCCAACATGAGTCTGCTGTGCCCATGACGGTAACAGGTCCCCTGTCCTTGCTCCAACCCACGTTTCCCTTCAGATTCTCTCTCCTTGTCCTGCTGATGGGGGAGGGATGGCAGAGCAGGTTGGGGGCACCTGGCTAAGGTCAAAATGCTCCCCCACACTGTAACCAAAACATGGGTATGTGCTGGTGCTTGCCAGACTGCCCTCACTGCCACCAACCTTGTTCCCACCAAGCAACACAAAGAGATGTGTCTCTATTTCCATGTACTTTGGTTCACCTTTCCTATATTTTAAGCAAACCCTTCAAAACTTATTTAATCAAGGTAAAGTTTGCACACCAAGTTTTGGTACAGAATTTAACCTACTGAAGCCAATATATGTGGTGTGCCATGGGGCCATGGGTGCGATGCCTGACTGCAACACTCTAAATCCTGCAGGTTTGGAGCTGGCTCAGCTGACAGAAGTGGTTTCCTGTCACATAACTGTGAACCAAAATGCTGCAGTTCAAACGCAGATCCAATCAATGCATGAGTAGATCATGCTCAAGAACATTCCTAAAACTACTGATAAAGATTTTATAATCACTTTATTGAAAACCTACTAGCCTGGATTCCACCAAAATAGTTCACACACCAGAAATATCTCACACAGAGAGAAAAGACACAACTCTGCCTGATGTTTGGAGCGTTGCACAGGAGACAGTTTCCCACACTTGGGTGTGAGATTGGGTAAATGCCTGCTACAGTAACACACAGCTGTAGCATCCCATCTCTATCAGCTTACTGCTACAAAGGCACCAAGGAATGAAGCTGTTTTTTACCATTAAAATTCCTTCCCCCCATTAAAATTCCTTCCCCTGCTAGGCCATCCTGAAATCCCCAGCTAACTGCAACTGAGAGCCATAGCTCTGAAAACAGAAAGGGTGTCGGGAATCAAAAAAAACAAAAACAAAAAAACAAAGGTGGTGATGTGTGATCAGCAAAAGGAGAAAAAGGTACCTGAGGGGCAGTGAGCACTGCTCACATCCATGCCTGAGCACTGATTTTGCAGGGCTTTGTTTCCAGCCTCCCTCAATAAGGTAGATTGGCTGCTGTCACCATCCATCTGTCCTCCTGCAGCACAGAGAGCCTGCTGTCTTATTTAATAGTACTTACCCCTGCAAACAGGCTCTCACTCTTTATGTTCCTTTGGTGTTCAGTCTTTAGACTAACACAGAAAGCCTTCAACAGCCCAGAGACACATCACTGCCTCAAGGGCTGTGCATCCAATTTCTGCAGAGGACAAAAGCCTGGCCACAGTGCAGCTGAGGGTGCCACCCAGGACAGCTGTGCTGGGCTTCAAGACCTAGCATGACCACTCTTCCACATAACAGTCATTAAAAAACACCCAACTTTTCCCTTGAGAAATAGTCTGGCTCTGCCCAATGCTGACACTCCAGAGCTGGTGACAGGAAATGTCCATTTATCAATGTCCTGTGCTGTAGATTTCATCCCATGCCAGTCTTCCTTGAGGGAGATGCTCTTCATCTTCAGGCACAGAGGGGCTCACCAGCTTGGGGCTGGGCCTCAGATGCTCTGGGAGCTCATCAGGAAGGAGCCAGAGCACTCCTTGCATTCCCACACTCCTCAGGGAACGTGCTTCCTTCCTGCAGCCAGGCCAGGGCATTCCAGAGATGCAGGGATGATGACACCCAGACACTGCTATGGCTGTCTTTGCTCACAGTCACTTGGTTTCATAAAATGAGTTTTCCTTTGCAAGAAGCTTGTCACCAAGTCCCTGCATGGCCCTGGTGCAGTGCTGAGACCCAGCAGCAGCCCTAGGTGAAAGACCTGACCATGCTCACCATATGATCAACTCCACAGGCCACATCCACCACCTCACCGGGTACAGTCACCTGGGTGAAACACAGCACAGTGGGTTATTTATCACACCTGGCATTTCCTATTTCTCATCCTCCTCCCACTCAACATGCCAGCTAGTTTCACTGGGATTTGTACCAATGCAAAAGCCAACTAGAAAACACAGAAAGAGCAAGATTCAGCACCAGGCAGGCTTGTGCACTGAGCTGTGAAATACTCCTCTCTTTCCTTCACAGAAGCACACAAAGCTTTGGAAGGAGAAAGAAGAGCAGGCTCACTAGCAGGCAGAGAGGAGATTGGAGCCTCAGCCCATCTGTTCAGCAGCAGAAGCAGCATGACTGAACAGAGCATTATCTAGACATTAGGAAGAGGATCTGCCCAAGTGCCACAGGGATTTGCCTCTTCTTTCATCAGCAAGGACTGGAACAAGCAAAGGCTCAACTCAGCCTAAGGCAGTTTGTACTTTGATGCTGAGACCAGCTCCTCACTTCTGAAGCTTATTCACTTAAAACTGACTTCAAATTTGATGAAAGCAGAGTCTTAAAGAGCAAGTTTTTCCTCAGAAGCAAGAGAGAGGACAGCAGCTAGTTCTAGGGCAGGAGGTCACAGACAAGGATCCTGGCACAGTGCCACAGTACTGTCAGACAGGAGCTGGCTGTCTGAAAGAGCATAACCCCCAATGTCCACATCTGGGGAAATGAATTCAGAAATTCCACCCAGCCACAGCAGTGTGATTCTAGGCAAATGTTCCAGAGCTGGTCTGGTTTTGTTAATTTTTAAACAAAGAAGAATGCATACTACAGAAACACATTTACTGCAAGTTCAGACACACAGACAGAGACTCCAGGGTGGTCCAACTGACTGCCTCCCTCATCTCCTACTTGGCCTTCATGGAGACCAGGAGCATCTGCTAGGCTGAACTCTTCTACATCCACTGAGTCTGGCTCTCAGAGCCAGCTGGGAGGGAGAAGTGGAACTGGAAGCACTGTGATACAGCTATGAACACAGCTGAGAAGGAAGCCCACCACTATGTGGACCTGTAGCCACTACAGACCAAAATGTTCACCTAATTTAGGTGAGCAATGATTTGGACAGATGGCCAATACTGATGTTTTCTTTGAGCACATACAAATAGAAGACCAGGTTAGAAGGGGAAGGAAGAGGAAGTAAAAGTAGCAAGCAAATGATGGTGGACAGGAAGGAGATAAAAACTGTTCAGATGTGGTGGCACAGCACCAGATGCTGGTTTAGGATTCAAAATCATTACTGGCATAGCAGACTAAAACATCTACTGAGTACCTCCATTCCCAGGCTCCACAAGGACCTCTGGAAAACAAAGCACTTCTACAGTCATCTTAGCATTCCACTCCTTTCAGAATTACTCAACAAAACCACACAGCGAATGATGGTCCTTGCTCTCTGGATAACAAACTAGCCAAAGAATACACTCTTGACCTTAATACACCATCCTTACTCTCCACGGGAAGTACTGGTCTTCCATTCTTCCAGTTCCCAGGCATCCTCTTAGATTCTTCCCCCACACAAAGAGTTCTCCTCTGTCTACATAGGAGAAAAAAAAATAGAAAAGAAGAGAGTCATTAAAAAGGAAGAATTCTATTTGTGATGCTGGCAAATGTGGCTACAGTGTTTCTGGGACTATACAGGCAGTATGACAGCTACCAGATTTACCTCAATGTACAATAAATGTACTTGTGTTTGGAGAAAATGGTGCCTGATGAGCAGTAAAAGAAACAAGTTCTTTTACTTGTGCACAAGTCTTTGTTTCCCCCTCTTACACCACCTGCTTTGGAATTTTACTTGAAGGAAGAGTGCAGCAGCAGAAATTCCAGGGAATCTTTTGTGAGGTGAATAATTTGTGCTGAAAGTTAGACAACTGCAGTTGATCTGTATCAGCTACCACCACAGCAAATCCAGTAAGCAAGGCAGTGAGATCTGTCCCAAGCCATCACCCAGAGACTGCTTCCTTGACTGTCTAAAGCAGTGACCTTCTAATGACAGCAAGGGAAAGGCAAAAATTGGTGTTCAACAGAGCTGAAAAGTTTTGAGCTCCTCAGGAAAACACACAGATCTCAGAAGTGTTTGGATCAGCTCCACAGCAGAAACAAGCAAAACACAATCTATAACATAATTTTTATGTATGATTAACAACTTAATCAGAACACTCCTTCTGACTCATTCTGAATACCAAGGGGAGCCCATTTACAAGCACCCTGCAACCAAACTGACAGTGTCACACATTCTGCTTGTCCCAAAGGACTCAGCCCTGGCATTTTTCCTGCTGCCAGCTGGATCTCTGAAATTGCTGTTTGATGTTAAATGACTTTCAAATTTCAAACCCTTTGAAGTCTGAGAACCCACACAGGGTGCACAGAGCACACATAACCTTTGCATATTAAATGCTTGGGTCTGCCCACCTCAGGCTGCCAACTCAGTTGGCCAGAAATGCCAAGAAACTCTGATATTTAGCTTCATTTAGACTCGGTTTTAGGTTGTTCATTCATCACACTAATTTTCTAAACTGCTAAAGTGCAGCAGACTGACTCATTCTATACAGGAAAATTAAAAAATCAAATGGATTTTGTGCACGAGAAAATTTTTTTGTGTTAAAACAAGGAACACTTTCTCAATTAAAGCATAAGTTAGCACAAAACATATGCCAGGAACCATGCTGACACCTGTAAATGTGCTGTCTGGCTCCCTGCTGCTGTATTCCAGTGTGTTTGTGTGTTTTCAGTTTCAAGAAAGATGGGTGCATTTTTTGGGGTGTGGGGGCTTTTTGTTTGGTTTTTTGTTGTTTTTTGGTTTTTGCTTTGTTTTGTTTTGGATTTGTTCTGGTTTTGGGTTTTGGTTTGGGGTTTTTTTTGCCTTTTTTCTCTTCTGCCAATAACACAGCAACATGACCTCTCCATGAGAGCAGGATGAGACACTTACTTGTAAGTGCTGCAAACTGGCTGAGCCCACAGCGAACATGAGCAACCCGGGTGTCTGGACTGAAGTCTGACCAGCCAAAAAGGCTGGGTGGGATCATCTCTGGCTCTGCTGTCTCTGTTAGGTTTGGTCCTTTCCCAAGAATTCCATATCCCCAGACAAAAACATTTCCTTCTTCTGTATTACAATAAGAACAAATTCTGTAAGAAAGTCTGCGCTTGTGAAATTCATGCCACAACCAAAAGTTAATCAGAACCAAAGGGATATTTTCCTTTCTTCCAACTCAGTCTAACACTTTTTGATTATTTAAAATCTGCAAATAATGCCCATCCAAATACCTCAATCTTTTCCTAAGCTATGCAAGCAAACCAAACCCCCCAGGCAGAACTTTCATGGGGAAATAATGCCAACACAAGAGTGAGCTGGATAAAATACTACTGACTGACAAAGGTTGAAAGTTTACTATCATGGCTTTCTTCTTTGATGATTTTTCAAGTGGCACTGAAGCTGTGGGCACTGTCAGACATGCCCAAACCAGCAACTGGATGTCACTCTGCCTGGCATTCTGCCTTAAGCTGGGTGCCTAGGAAAGGCAACAGTTGCACACCATAAAAAAGAGTAAATTTCTGTGTCAGCTATCTCTGGTCCCTTCATATTAGAAGCTCTGGTCACCACAATACCCCCATTATAAATATGAACATCTTCATGGAGATAATCCTTCAAGAAAAGTAATACAATCCCCTCCCTCACTCCTTCATGCAGCAACCCTCCAGCTGTGCTCCCCAGACAGTGACAGTCCAAAGAACAGTCACTAAGGACCTGCTGCAGTTTCACTGTTCTCAGAACTCTCTTCTTTCCATCCCAGTTCATTATTTATGTCACATTCATATGGAGTCTGAAGGGCTCTACTTTGTCTCAAGTGTTGCCTTACTTCCTCCCCATATCCATACTCATCATAGGCCATACTCAGTATGCCCAGCAAAGGAGACCAGAGGAGCAGACAGCTGCCATGCTCCTGCTCCAGCCTGCAGAGCACTCCCAACAGCACACACTGGAGCAATGCTCTGCACTAGTGAAAACAACTCCTCTAGCACATTGTTAAACCATGTTTCTCAGTCTCCCAGCTCTCCTCACAACATACAGTATTCCCTGTTTCCAGAAAACAAGATACTTGTTTCATAATGTTACAATCCACCTACAGTGCAGCCTTGCACCAAGTGAATGAACCAGAAGTGAACTCACCTGTTAGCACAATGTTGCCAGTCCCTCCACAGGCAGCCTCCTTCACCTTCCCAATCTTGAATGGCAAATGCCTGGGAACATTCACCTGTACAAGATTGCAGAGGAGTTGTTAGAGACAAGGTAAACTACAAACTAGACATACATTTTAACTTGTTCTCTAGTTCTGGTTAGAGCTTACATACGTTGGATTCCTGATACAACCCTTATTGCCTGAATTATAAAATAAGTGCAAGTCCCAAAAATTAAAAAATAATCTACATGAAATTCATTAAGGTGAGGACAAGGTGGGAAAAGTTGCCTACTGGAAAGCTCACATGCATGGCAACAAGGCTGAGAATGACTAATAACTGCTGCTTATCCCTGGCTTTTAAAGTCAGACACAATGGGCAAGTCAATAGGGGAGCATGTCTTCAAGTCTTCACACTGGATGAGATCACTAAAATTCAGTCTGCAGTGGCATTTTTAACATATTAGGGAAAAATTACTTAAAGAAAATGGCACTTATTTGGTACAGTCCAACACAACATACATACACAGCTTGACATTTGTAAAGAGCAATCTTCAATTTTATAGCTCTGCCATTCTGCACTTTGGACTGCATCTATATTTTAGCTCAGACTCTCATTTTTGGCAAACATGCCATTCATCCATTTCAGATGCCACAGACCTCCTTCAAACACCCAGCCAGGAAAACTGCTACACTGCACAATCTGATTGCTGTTCTCAGGCCTTATGGGTCTCAGCATTTAGCCCTTTATTAATGTTACACCAGGAGAGGCACAGGAAACAAAGCCTTCTAAAACTTTGCTAAAGCTATTCTAATAAAAATGTCTGCTCTTAGTCTTCTGCCAAGAGTATCTTGATTATTCATTGATTTCTTGACTACATTTCCTAAAATAGCTGTAATATGAGGCCAACAGCCTAATTACCCCAGCAGTAGAATGTGAAGTACAGCCCAGTGTGAAGACAGCACTCTACCAATGCCCCATGTAAGTTTGCTCAAAAAAGCCTTTTATCTGTGAGACACTGGAATTTGTTAATTTGTTTGGGACTCAGTTATAAAACCACTAAGGATGTCCATAAAAAATTCACCAGCATACAAGGTTGACTGGAAGGGACTTCCAAGGGCCATCTGGATCAGCATTAGCTCAAAGTAGTATCACTTGAAATCCTAGATTAGCCAGCCAAAAAACTAATATTCCTATCCTGAAATTAGCAAAAGCACTCGAGCTGGGTCTCAATTTGGTGCAAAGTCTATGGGATGAAGAATGAAGAACATGGAGTTCTTAGGCTAACAAACTGGGGTGAGGTGACACAAACTTTTGCCCATCAAAGTAGGGAAACATACTGCCCCCTAAAGCTACACAAACATGTCAGGTTGCTTTTGTAAGCTTATGTAAAAACAGCCTGCTGGTGGTGTCTGTATCTGCTGTCAAAAGAATCCAGAACAGAGAGACACATGTAATTTTTAACTCTGTGCCCAGCAGCTCAACTCAAACACATAAAAACACACCCTCAGGTCAACTCACCTGTGTGGTTTCTGTGACAGAGGCCAACTGCAAGTATTCTGAGTTTCCCCAGCCAAAGACATCTCCTTCATCTGAAACAGCCAGACAACAGTCCCCATAGGAAGAGACCTGGATAATGTTTACTCCAGCAATGTCACCATGCAGCTTAGTAGGAACACTGGTGATGTTATAGTGTCCAAGACCTGAAAGGAAAAAAAGTAGAGATTGTGAAAAATTTTCTTCCAGACATGCTTTTAATGCCTGCATAGGACCATTTTTGCCTTGCTATAACAAAACCACCCTTCCTCTGAAATAAATCTTTCTGTCCATACTGCTTACTGTCCAGCAGCTGCAACAGACAAGCAGCCACAAACACCACTTCCCCTAGGCAAAGCCACCACTCTGGAGTACACAACAACTTTATACAATCACACCCTGAAGAGTCTCAGATCTCTTGTCTGCATGGACCAAAGTGTTTGAAGAACAATAACCAAGCCAGGCAGGTATCCCAAAGGGATGAAGTTTCACAAACTGGCTGCATCCTCTCTGCAGGGAGAGCCATGAGTGACAGCACACTGCAATCAGTTAGACAACAGCAGGGGAAATGGCAAAAGAGGTTGGAAAGCAAATACTTTACAGGATGAAATGCTGCCTGGAAAAGAGACCAGAATGTAGATGACAGCTGAGTTATGCTATATTGGCACAAAAGAATCACGGGAAGAACTCGGCTTTGGGAGCAGCAAAACAAATAAACAGTAGGAATGACTGTGAGGAGGAAGTTCTCTGAAACAAAAGCCACCACAAGAAGGGCCTGCCCAAGGATCCCATGCTAAAACATGCAACAGCTACCAAAGCACTTGTCAGTTCAAAAGAGCAGAACAGACCCCAAAACAAGAATCAGGAAGGCAAAGCCACACCAAAACTGAATAGCAAAACTGCCCATGTCATTTCCACATCCCCTCAGAAGCTTTAAACAGCTGATACACTCTCCTTTGACAGCATGCTTGGATTGCCAGGGCAAAGCAAAGCATCCTAAAGCTTCTCAAAAAATGAACTGGATTGTCTCAGTTTGGTTACACAAGAGTACTGAAAACATCTACACACAAGTGGAAACATTAGCAGCCCCTTTCTGTCCACACATGCATGAAAAATACACATCACAACTTCTCAATTAGGATAGCATTATGCTATTTTCATCAATTCCCTGAAAAGCAAGCTGAGCTGAGTTCCTACCTGTTTGTCCATCAGCTCCCCATCCACATGCATAGACTGAACCTTTCTTGGTTCTAAACAGACTGTGGTCCTGCCCACACACAACCTGCACACAAACAAGAACTCAGTCAGGAAAGGTTCCATGTTCAGACTTGATTTAGTGAAGCATTACTGACAGACAAATTGAGCCATGAACCTCTGTGATGTCCATCAGCTCAGATTTTGACCTTTTCCTCCTGATCACATGGCTCTTGAGAAAGGGAAGGCCAAGAACCACAAGATACAACACAGAAAACAGCAGAATTTTCTTTATGGGAAGTGATGCTGCAGTTGATCTGTTTTAAGATCCAAAAGAAGGAAAGAAAGCTCGATTCAGCAGTACAACACAATAAAAGCAGCAAAGAGTAAACAAGAGCTCTCCCTTCACAGGATGCTAACCACATCATTCTTGATGCCAGCTACAAACTGCTATGGATTCTTTGCCATGTAAGTGCTCAAGGCACACAGCTGTTCTCAAATCTGTATTTATGCTGAACTAGCCATCCTGTCTGCCACAGGCTTGGCATGAATTAAAGCCAAGGAAAAAGCCATTCAAAAGCAGACATTAAAAATTAAACAAAGATTAAAGGGATTCAATAAACAAGTTAAGAGAGTGACTACCAATATTAAGCACACAACTGCTGTTATCAAAGCACAAACAGGTACCAAGTACCCAACCCCCCCCCAAAAAAAAGAAAACCATGAAAAGTCCAAAGAGAAGTTTTACAAGCCTAATGCAAAACAGTTTTAGGATGAACCACAACACAGTCTCATCAGGTAAATGAATGACCCTTCCTTGGAACAGGAGCAGTATCTGTCCCTGTATAGTTACAGTGGCACAGATATACCAACAAACTGCTCCTGTGCCTGGGAATACTGCAGCCATGGCAGGTGTTTCTGCTGCCCTGCAGTGCCTTGTTCTCCTAGGAACCTGACCTAGTGCTGGCTAGTCTAAGTGGATGGTTTCACAGCTCATTTCTGAAAAGGCAAAGACAAAATTTAAACTCCTAAGCAATATAAAAGTGACAAAAGGGAACAAGAAATGATGACAGAAGAGAGTAGTGGAGAGCCCAGAAGTAAACAGAGTACTCTGAGTGTGGCTGAGTAGAAAAGAAGAATTATCTTGACCTACAGGTTATACTCCTAATGCAGCCCAGGGTATCATTAGCCTCCTCTACAGCAAGGCACACTTCTGGTTCATGGTGAGCCTGGTGTACCCTGGGCCCTTTTTCACACAGCTGCCTCCCAGACAGTCACCCCCAGCCCATGGTGGTGTCTGAAATTGTTCTTCACCAGCAACAGGACTTGACCATTTCCACAGCTGAACTTGATGAGGTTCATGTAGGCCTATTTCTCCAGCCTCTGGATGGCAGCACCACCCTCTGGTTTATCAGCCACTCCTCAGAGTTTAATTCATCTGCTATCTGCTGAGAGAACCCTCTGTGATCCAGATTAGTGGATTTTCATTAGTGAAAATGTAAACAAGACTGGACCCCAGATCCCTGGGGTACCCCACTTGTTACTGGTTTCAAGTGGGCTTTGAGCCAATGGCTGCCACCTCTGAGCCTGGTTCAGCTGCTCCCAATCCATTCTCAGGACTGAGCTCAGATGATCCTCTCACCTGGACAACTCTGCTGTCAAATTCCTTCAGCTGATGAATGAGATGGCTTCCACTGGGCACCAAACAACCACCAAGAAGAGAAAAGGCAACACAGAGGATTTCAGAAGACTGCAAAAAAACACAAAAGTAAACCTGCCTCTACTGAAAGCCATTTTATTACCACAAGTAGAGAAATTTGTTTGCATGTAGTTTCACTGCAAAATACCTGCATGAAGAAGGAATATAATTCTATATTCTCTTCTTTAAGAAGTTAAGAACTGTCATTTTTTAAATATAAGCTCTTGACTGGGGGTAGGGGCAATCCTCAAAGACAGTCCCTTGTCTAGAATGAGCAGACACACTACATAATACTGCAGTACCCAAATAAACACTACACCTAGCTAGAGATAATCCAGATATCCTGAGCACAATGTAGTGCTAACACCTCTGTCATTTTTTCACAATACCAGGATTATCAACAATTCAATGACTACCTTCCAGTATCAAGACTAACAAATGCTACCTAATTACAGCTGTTTTTTCAAACTTTACAGAGCAAGTGTTGTGAATCACAGACAGAATAATTTCTGGTCCTACAAGGGAATCAGAAACTCAACATATTCTCACTATTCACTTACTCTATCATACAGAGCACTTTGAGCCTATGCTTTGGTGAGACCCACAAAAAACCCAATGAAGGAAAATTTGCACTACAGACACAGAGGCAGTTATAGCAGAGACTTAACAAGAGGATGGTGTCACTATAGGACACGAAAGAACACAAGCACACCACGGTTCTCAAGGTGAAGGAAAAAAGAGGGAAGTTTATTTTCTGACTCCAACATTTATAGTTTTCCAAAAGTGACAGCTGATTGGAGGGTGACAGTGCCACCTCTCCAATCACACTGGACAAACCAACAGCCCATCAACTTTCTCCTCCTCTATAAAGGAAGACAAAACAATGAGTTATTTACAGAAAGTGTGTGATAAAGTTCACTACAAGAATGTCAACATCAGAAGGCTTGGAAAATCTTAAAAAACCAGGGTGACAGGATGCCTCTTTCATAATTAAATGGCACTTCCAACATCCTCCAGAACAGCACATGTACTCTGAGCAGCTAAAGGGAGAAAGCCCAACTACTAACATCAATTACCTCAAGCAATTTATGAAGGCTGGGCTCTCCCACTATGCCCTGCAAGAACTGTCCCATGCTGACATTCTTTTGTCTCTTGTGAATGTTGTCAGGAGAGTGCTAGTGCCCAGCATGGATTCAAAGTCAGGCTGTTTGTATGATGCCTGCAGGACAAAAGCCTGTTCTCAGACTCCTTAATCTTAACTGGCATGTTTATACTACCAGACCTTTTCCACCTTCAGGCTTTTCTGCAGGGTTGTTTTCATGCAATTATGTTTCCAACAATAACAAAGTTCAGGATCTTTGAATTCTCACCTGTAAATTTCATCTTCAACAACCTTCCGGCCACACTGTCCATAAGAATTGTTTCCCATTGTGAAAACTGAAAAACAATTATAAAACACATTAGTTTTATTACTGCCCAATCCCCTGAAAGCCTCTTTTCAGGTCTTCAAAATATTTTCAGGCAGTTCTAAGTCTGAAAGGTGGAGCACAGCAATGGAAAAATTGGCAAAAGCTTTCTTCAAAGTCCACTTGAATCAAAGTGACTGAATCAATTTTCACCAGCAGCACCCAGCAGTATTGCTGCAGGCACAGAGCAGTACCTGGAGCCTGCTGTCTGTCACAGTGGGGAACTCCTAGTTCATCCTGCCACTGTCACAGAGACTCAGAAACAGATCAGCATTCCCACAGGAGTGGGAATCAATGAACCAACCAGCTCACCCACTAAGAAGCTGTGCTGGATCACTTGGTGCAGCACTGAAGCCACTGCACCAGAGAGTTCCCAGAGATGTGGAGAGAAAATTCACAAACAGGATCTTCTCTATAAAGGACTACTAATTAATTAATTGCTTTTATAAACACAGCACTCTGGGGCTTAAAGGGGAAGTAACACAGGAGTACTGGCATAGTCACCCAAATCTGAATTCAAAACCACATCAGAGTGAACAAGACAAACAGGCTGCACTCAGCCAGGCCTGGGGCTAGAGAAACAAACCCTGTAGTAAAAAGCTCCCAACACATTTACAGCTTGAGCCAAGTGAAGCTCACAGCTTTCCCTTGCAGAAGCAATCCCACAAAGGCCAACAGCTGCCTGCATCTCACAGTGCAAACAGCACACTTGGAATATACTTCTAAAGGACAGAAGACAATTTTTTTCAAGCTTTTAGTAAAAGCATAGCCAGGCACCCATAGACATCACCAGCACAAGCAACACTGTACCTCCTTCACTATCTGTCAGGACCAGGGAATGGGCTCTCCCACAGGACACTTGCAAGACTCGAGTTTGCTGTGGTTTCTCCAGTGGTAATGGAATTGGAGATGGTTCCAAGACATATTCATAGCCCTTAGCTGAAGGAAAAGAGAACCATTTTAAGTCAGTAGATTCCACAAAGTAAATTCAACATCCATCTGCAGATCCTATTGTACATTCACACAGTCACTTCTGCTTTGTTATAAAAGGAGATACATTTTAGAAAGCCAAGACATTAACCAAAGAGGCTGACAGGGATTTATCACAGAGGGAAGGAGAAGGTAAAAGCTATGGAGATAGCTGAAGCCAATCACTGCCTAAACAAAAGTCCACCATAACTAGAGAGTGAATGTTATTAAGGCTTCAGGGGGCAGAATTGTGAAACTGAGGCATTTATCCATATGTTCAAACACTTCAGTGAATACAGCTGCACTACTAGAGCTTAATACCATGCACAAACATTCTGGGGATATTGCAAGCAAGGTACAAGAGCAACAATCACAAAAATGTATCAGGAAAGGTGAACAAAAAAATCTTAAAGAAAAGTAGATTACAGGCACCTTCAGAAATAAGGAATGCAAGAAAGACTAGCTAGGCTAAGTCCATTGGGAATAAGACATCCAACGTTTATGAAAAATGACATGCTGTACTTTAAAAAGATTTAGCAACTTGAAGAACATGGACAGAATCAGTTACAGTCAACTGGGGGAGGGAGGGAAAGAACAGCAAACCATAAATCAGTACTAGGGAAAAAGTTAAGAAGAGATAAAAATCCTTGATATCAAAGGTACTGTAATAAGTGAAATCAAATCCTGGAAGATCCAAAGCAATATTGCACACAGGCAGCAGTGCTTTACTGGTTCTCAATAAAAATAAAAACTAAAAAAAATAACAGCAACAACAAAACCAAACAAACAAAAACAACAACAACAACAAAAAACTACCTAAGATTAAAAAAAAATTTAAAATTAAAAAAATTTACACAAGGTCTTTTGCAGTAAGACATTACTGGATGTGAGGACAGGCAGCACAACAGGCAGCTTGTCAATGGTGGGCATCTGCCATGCAATGGAGCTTAAAGGAACTTAAGGAACTTAAAGACAACCAATTCACCTAGAAGTCACAAAGCAAAATAACTTTTTCCTCTCTCTGTTCCCTTCAGCAGAAAGACACATGCTACTGGTTACTGTAGTAACCATCACTGATAGCTGAGGGGATTTGGAGAAAAGAGACAATGAGGTGGGTAAGGAACAGGGGGGTGAGTGTGAAATATGAGTAGTTTAGATGCAACCATCTAAAAGCCAGAAGGCTGTAAATTCCCTTGGAAATGAAGCAGCTACAGCAACACAGTGCTGGAAGCAGCAGGCACCACAGTCAGTCTGTAAAACAGCAATGAGCAGCACATCCCAAAGGAAAGCTTGCCTGGTGGGACATTAAACATGAAGCAGTAGCAATCCCTCTGATCTTCACCACATTTTCAACTGATCTTACCAAACACACTCTCTTACTTAGCAGGGCTTGAACTGCAAAACTGTTTAATCTGCTTCTGGATTCTCTGACAAAATAATTTCCAGGTCAGATGAAAAACAAGGTAATTGCAAGACACTCCTAAGATATCAGCACGTACATAAGACCCATCAAGAGCTGAACCCTTTAAAAGCAGAGGTGAGCAGAAGTGAGCAGAAGCTCCTGCAGCCCCTGCACTTTGCAGCTGCTGTTTAAGCACACACTTGCTGTGTGTACACACTTACAGAACCACCCAGTGTGCCACCACAAAGCAGCACCATTGCAAAACCTAGACATGCTGGATTTTCTTTTGCTTCTCCACCAAGTTTAATCTTCTGCCCATATCAGACACACCCCACCTTGATGGATTACACTCTTTTACATCATAATGACAAAAACTGCTTTGATTGTGATTTTCCTCAACTGTTTATGGGGGAATGTCTATGCAGTCAGCCATTCTATGAGGAACGTTTGGGTGTTGCCTGTCTTCAGTGGCAGGTGGCAATGTTCTGCACAGAAATCAAAATGACTGAAAAACACATTTTTCCTTCAAAATGCAACCTGCTATTAAAATAACTTCAAAACAAACCTTACAGCTTCACAAAAACCCCACAGACTGTATTAAAAAAATTCTAACTGGGGAGGGAAGGAGGACTAAAGGACTTTAGTGTTTCAGTGCAAAGGCAACAGAAGTGAGCAAACCATTCTGCCAAAATGATTTTATTAACTACACTGTGCCTACTATCAAACTAGAGATTCAAAGCCACAAATTAACCAACACCACACTCTGCAGAATAAACAGCTACATTCCTATCCAGATGAAACGAATTAAGTGCAGTGCACACAACAGAGCACACACTGACCACTTACAAAGCCCACAAAACATATAAATTTCAGAAAAAGATCTGTTTAAAAAAATAAAGCACAGCATCAAAGCCTCCTGATGTTTTTCACAGCTCCAGACATATGGAGGTTCCTGTACCACAGGCAGACTGCAGTGTCACCCTGTAAGTCTTCAAAACACTTAAATCCTTACTTTGATCTCTTCTGCTTCTCTGGAATCCAAGCTGGGAATCCTTGTTGAGCCCCATGCCCCACACTTTGGTGATGTCTCTGGTATTAGAAGCCAGCAGTGTGAATCCATAACCACAGGCAGCAGAGGATATCTTTGAAGACAGACAAAACCCACACCATGCAGTTAGAAACTGTGGCTTAGAAAAGCAAGTTTCACTCCAGGCTACTTGTTCATCAGCATTCATTCTTCATTAAGCTACATTCACATCCAGCCCAAATTCATGGCATGTATGGTCTTCCAAGAATTATCAGTCTTCTGTGATAAGCACAATAGTGAAAACTCAGGTCCAACCATTCTGCCTTCAAAGTTTTGGTTTTGTGTGCATACATCTTTATTTCTTCATTATCTTGGCCCCATTTAACACCCCAGAAAGACCTGTTTGCTGACCTGCATCAACAAATTAAAAAAAAAAATTAAAAATTAAAAAAAAAGAAAGATGATTTTCAACGCAAGCTTCCCGTTTGTCAGGTGGGAGCAGCCACTGAAGAGGCCCATTTTATCTGGCAAATGCTCTTCATATCCTGGTTCTCTAATACCTCTGACAAAATTACAAATACATATTTTCTAAACTATATGCTGCTGCAGTTAAAAGAGTCATCATCCCAAGCGATACCACTATAACGATAAAAAACACTGAATCACGACAAAGCCTTTTAACCCGATCCGGTTTCTCGGCTCCGCTAAGCCCCGAGCAGGCTCCGGAGGCCGGGGGGGACACTCTGGCCCCGCCGGACCGGGCCGGGCCCACCTTCTGAGCTACGTCTGAACTTAGAGCCAGGCCTGAGCCTACAGCCCGGCCCAAAGTCACGCCTAAACCTACACCTCGACCTAGGCCAAAATCTAAACACACCCCCAGAGCCCAGAGTGGGCTTAGACCGCGGCGCGTCTCTTAAAGGGGCCACACCGCCCTCTGAGGGGAGTGTGCCCACCCCCCCCGGACCCTGAGCTACGTCTGAACTTAGAGCCAGGCCTGAGCCTACAGCCCGGCCCAAAGTCACGCCTAAACCTACACCTCGACCTAGGCCAAAATCTAAACACACCCCCAGAGCCCAGAGTGGGCTTAGACCGCGGCGCGTCTCTTAAAGGGGCCACACCGCCCTCTGAGGGGAGTGTGCCCACCCCCCCCGGACCCTGAGCTACGTCTGAACTTAGAGCCAGGCCTGAGCCTACAGCCCGGCCCAAAGTCACGCCTAAACCTACACCTCGACCTAGGCCAAAATCTAAACACACCCCCAGAGCCCAGAGTGGGCTTAGACCCAGACAATCAAAACTAAAACACCCAGGCACAAACCTACATGTCGACCATCCAAACCCGAAGGCAGCCCCGGCCGGCGCAGCAATGGCAGAGCTGGCTGGGCCGGTAACCAAGTGCAAAACGAAACTCTGTGTGTGAGGCAGCTCTGTCTCAGCACTGAGCCCTGGCTGTCCCCTGAGCCCTGGCTGTCCCCTCGAGGGTGCCAAGCAGCCGCCTTCCAGGAGGAACCTGCTGTCCTTCAATCCCCCCAGCTAAATTTCCTCACTGCCAGCATCCTTTTCAAGAGTGCCTTGCCCAGTCTCCACCTGGACTGTGAGATACAAAGCTGTTTCGTGTCAGGTACATATAGGCAATGTGTGTATTTGTGATTGTGAGATGCATGGAGATGGACCATGGGCCAGTTATAAAGATGAATTCTAATAATAACTGAGGAAAGTAAAGCATGGAAGAAGGCCTTTGAACCTATCTTTTGTTCGCAATTAACCTTAGTTGATTTAGGAGCATTTGAATTAAAGTGTTAAGGATGTTGCTCTTTGCTTGTAGGTAAGCCTTAAAGAGTTTTGCAATAATAACCTTTTGAAGTATAATTTTAGAATATTGCTTGTATCCTTGAAACTATAGTTTTGGAATATATGTAAAGGAAACGTGCTTATCTCACTCCTTAACGAAACAAAGAAAAGCAGCTTGAGAAAGGAAGATGAACATCAACTCAAGGATTTATGGTTTCGACCAAGGGAAGCTGGACATCACTGTTATGAGATTTACAGTCCTTGCAATTAAAAGGTGGACCCACATCTGGGGAGCTGGACCTCACCAGATGGGATTCATCTTCCTTCTTTCGGAAACCAAACCACCACCACCACCTGGGATACTCCTTTTTTGGGATATTTCCTGAGAAATAGTGTATAGAATTGTGACATAAAAATTGGGAATAGAAACTGCTGATGAGTAAAAATCAGGAATAGAAACTGCTGAGAAAGCTTATGAGTACCCCTATAAATACCTGTAAGCCTCAATTATCGGTGTGCAGTTGGAGGGAAAACTTCCCCCACTGTACCCAGTGCTGTATTGCTCATACTTTACCATATTAATTAATAAATTGATTGCTGCTTGAATATTGGCCTAGTCAAGCTTCTTATTTATAACAGGAGGAACACCTTTCCTGCCACCATGCCCACACTGCTCCTCAGGGTCTATCAAGTGTCTCTCCTTTATTGATGAAAACCACGAAAATAATCCAAAATACAAAGAGGGAATAGAAGGGCATGTAGAGATGAGGACTTGGTGCTTATAAGGAGCTGGTAGAGCAGGGCTGGTCCCTCCTCAAAGTGCAATCAGGACACCGTGGCTGGCTGTGATGGAGGATGAGGATGGGCACTGGGCTGGGCTGACATGGCCTGTTGTGGCTGCCAGAACCACCTGGATCCCTGCTCCAGCTCCGAGCACTAGGAGCTGGAGCACAGGAGCTGGAGGAGATGAAGTTTGAGTGGCTGGGGGGGGGGGGGACCGGG
>NW_005054381.1:320462-325172 GCF_000277835.1 Geospiza fortis | reverse complement strand
GGTTCAGGATGAGGTCCTTGCTGGGACGGGGAGGAACAGCAGGTTGAGCCTTGGGCTTGTTGTCCTCTGGCTCATTTTTCTCAACTGCCAGTAAAAAAGATGTACAGATGGGTCAGAGCTCTGCACCACACACCACCCTCATGAACATTCAGCAGCTTCCTACATCATGGCCACCAAAGCTCCTGCTTCTCCTCCTGTCCATGCTCCATGTATGGGTCTTCCTGCAGGTCATGGTGTCAGGACATGCCCACCAGTGCCCAGCTGGGAGCTGTGCTCAGGGAAAGCCTGTCTTTGGGTCTGCATGAGGTCTGCCCATCTTTAGCTCTGGGAAGGTCATGGATACTGCATGGGGATAACAGATCTAAAGGGTATGCCTCAGTGACAGCCTCTCTCCTTCTTCATGAAGAGACACTCTTTACAAGGGCCTGGACTGGTAGGACAAGGGGGAGTGGCTTCACACTGTCAGAGGCCAGGGTTAGATTAAATATTAGGAAAAAATTCTTTTCTGTGAAGGGAGTGGGGCACAGGTTGCCCTAAGCAACTGTGGCTGCCATGTGCCTGGAAGTGTTCAAGGCTAGGTTGGATGAGGCTTGGAGCAACCTGATCAGGCTGGGAGCAACCTGATCAAGGGGAAGCTTTGAATGAATTGGTCTTTAAGGTCCCTTCCCACCAAAACCAAATTCTGTAATTCTATGATTCTTCATGTAACACTTCCTTTCTGGGGGCTCTGCTGACAGCTGACATATATGGCAATTGCAGTGGTAATGGCAACATGGGGGAGGTTGGGTGCACAAAGGAAAACACTGATCCCAAATGTGGCCTGACCTCCTTCCAGGGCCATATTCTGCTCTGTCTGACCTATAGCCAGGAGTAAGAAAACTCCTTGAAAGAAACACCTCCCTGCACAGACATTCCCCATGGGGAAAGGGCAGATGGACATGGTGTGACCTCAGTGTGCCATCCTGCTCCAGCTGCCAGCCCTGGTGGGGGGCATGGGTCATGCTGCAGGATTCCAGTTCCACTGAGACTTACTGATGACATTGGCCTGGTTCTGGGAATTTCCCCGCGTTTTCCGCTGGTTCTGGATGTACTTCTTGCTGTTCCTCCTGTAGGTCTCCTGGCTGATTTGCTTCCGGCCCTGCTTGTGGATGCTCTTCACATTTCGGATGGTGGATCTGCAAGGAGTGAGAAACAAAACTTCCAGTTTTCATGCTGGCAGCTGTCACACCACACACCTCCTTTCCCCACACTTCCTCCTTTGCTTCACCCAAACCCCAATTTCTGCTTTTGGGTTCTGCCTGGTGGATGGCAGCCATTGAGGGCAGCCATCAGTGAGCCACAATCTACGTGTTCAGAGGCAGCTGGATGGTGCTCTGCAAGCAACCACTGAAGGGTGAACCCTGAGCACAAGTCTGGAAAGTAATGATAGGGATTGGTGAGGAAGATTGGATATAAAGCTGGAAGGATGAGATGGGCATGAGGGTTATCCAAGAAAGCCCCAGAAGTGATCTATAGCTCTTTGATGAATGAACATACAGCACCTATCCTGGCCACAAAATTGAGGTGGTGTGGGGCTAGGCATGGCTCCCCGAGGCTCAAGGGTCAGATACAGGGGAATGGAATATGGGGCATGTGTCAGTGTGCACCCAAATGTGCAGTGTTCAACCCACAGGAGAGAAACTCCTGAGAGAAGTGAAAGGCTGAGCAGCCTGAGGCTGCTGCAGGGGAAACCCCAGCACTGGGGACTGTCCCTGGGCAGGCAGACAGGGGCCCTGCTTTGTCTTCAGTACCATGGCAGGAGTGAGGTGATGTCCACCCCATGGCATTGTCCTCCTGCTCTTCTCAAAGAAAAGTGCCTCTCTGCCCTCAGCCCCTTCCTGGTGTGAGCACATCCCCCATGTCACAGCAAAGTGCTTGCCCTTAACAGGTCACCACATTCACAGCAGGCCTTGGCCTGGCTGCCAGTGCCACAGAGGCAGCAGTCACAATGGCAGGGGAACAACCCACCGTCCTTGGAACAGGCCACTTCATCTCCCCCAAGGTGACCAGCAAACATCTCTGTGGCCAAACAGGTGGATCTGGACCATTTTACACTGTCTCACACTCAATCCATGCTCCAGCAAAACTGGATTTGGAGAGATTTTATAGCAGGCCTGACATGTCATCTTGCAGAAAAAAGAGATAGGAGCAAATTCTGCCCTTTTTAGCCATTCTCTTTGCACTGGAATTAATGAGTTATTTGTGCTTTCTATCTTTTTAATCAAAATAAAATCCCTTGCATTTGCTCAAATCCTTCCATTAGATTAGGCCACTTGGCAGCTTCATTTAGTCAAATCTCTCCTTGCCTCTAAAAGATTCAGCGCACACACTTAGGAAGTAAGAAAATGGCCAATTTGAAAATTAAACAAGATTAGCCCAGAAAAGAAACTTTGCAGAAGGACAAGGAGAAATACACCTGATGGGTGGACCTGTTGGAGCAAGGATCCTGGAGCCCTGCCTCAGCAATGCCTGTGGTAGTTGGGGAGCACAGAGCTGGTGGGAGGACAGCCCTGCTCTGTCTGTGCCCTGCTTACATTTCTCCAGGCAGTTCCTCACTGACAGGGCAAGCAGGTGACACCACAACACCCTGTCTGGTTTAATTTCATCTCCCTCAAGGAAGTGGGAGATGTTCTTCTGCCCTCTACACAGAGCTTCTCCTACCTCCGTGGAGGAGCACCCCGGTTCCTCAGCTCACTCTTCACAGAGGTGTTCACTTCCCCAGCTTTCTGCAGGTACATGGAGGGGTAATAACCTGTGGTTTCATCCTTCCTGCAACACAAAGCAACATCACTTGCAGTCGTGGCTCTGCAACCACCTCCTCAGTCCAGGAGAGAGATTTGATCATTCCTGTAGGTGGTTACAGCGTCCCAGAATGGTTTGGTTAGAAGGGACCTTAAAGGATCTC
This sequence comes from Geospiza fortis, assembly GCF_000277835.1. Taxonomy (NCBI): domain Eukaryota; kingdom Metazoa; phylum Chordata; class Aves; order Passeriformes; family Thraupidae; genus Geospiza; species Geospiza fortis. The sequence goes on along the minus strand of NW_005054381.1, from coordinate 322,228 downwards.
ATTCCAGCCCTCTGCCACAGGCAGGGACACCTTCCCCTAGAATAGGTTATTCCTATTCCAAGCTCCATCCAGCCTGGCCTTGAACTCTTCCCACTCAGGACATTCCATGAGTCATGGTTCAGGTTACCTCATGGTGCCATGTTACCTCAAATGCTCCTTGCAGCTGGGATGAAAGTTGAGGTTTTGCAAAGCAAAATGTGCCAGAACAAGTAGAGGCAAAATAACAGATACACATTTTTTTCCCATCTGCCTCCTTCTTGGATATTTCTGAAGCTCTCAGGAGAGGAATTTCAAGCTGAAATATTTAAGATTTGGTAAAGAACAGACTCTGAGGAGCAGCCCTGCAAAGGAAGTGCTGGGCAGTGGCACCAAAGACACCAAGGCTTTCAGAGCCCTGATGTGGAGCACCATGGATGTCCCTTCCCTCTCCCTGAGTGCTGCTTGCCTGAGCTCTTCATGGCATCTCTCACCTGATGACCCACCAGCCATCAAGGAGCTTGTGGATGACTTCAATGGTATCACCCTCCTTGAGGGTCAGCTCATCCTCTTCCACAGCCGTGTAGCTTTTCTGGACCACGTATGCTTCACCTACACATGAAATGGGGATGGTGGATCATGTGCTGACACCTCAGGGATGGGGCTGAACCTCCCCAGCCACTGAGGAGGCACCAGAGCATTAGGAGGCACCCTACATTTTAGGCAAGAGGTGCTTCAGGTTTGGATTCAGACTTCCCCCAGTCTTGTCATTGCCCATGGCTCATCCCAGCCCCTTCACCATCTCTCCAGAAAAAAACTTTTGGGTGCAAGCAGAGGAAGCACTCCTATCTCTGCTCGAAAGTGTGCCCAGAATTCAGATGGTGAAGTAAGGCAGAAGGAAGTGTTGTGCTAATAGGGCCTTTTCCAGCGTTGTGCAACCCTCAGAGCTGAAGCCTGTTGAGCAATTAGCACAAGTCTGCAGGATCCTTCCCCTGCTCCACGTGATAAAGCCCTGCTGTCATGGCAGGGCAGTGCAGGGGACAGGGAGCAGGGCCAGGTCCTCATAAGGACAGCACAGAGGTGAAGCACTGTGAATTCCTGTGCCTGATTTGGGTGCTGCACCATGCTGTTCTGCTAACCCAGCACCTCAGCCAGCTCAGCATGGCCACTGGGTAAGGATCAGCCAAAACACAAATCTAATGCTGAGTTGCAGGTCATGGGAAGCTCCCAAGGTTGACACTGAGGCACCAAGCCATGAGATTTATCCCTCCTGGCAGTTCCTACAGCAGCATCTCCCTGCCCAGTGATCCTGCTCAGTCTGAATTTCCCAGCTTTGCAGTGAGCCATCACAGTGGAGAGCTGCAGCAGGCTCTGCTCTGACACACACACACACTCTGGTCACCCCAACATTCTACCTGCATAATTAGGCTCCTGCTCTTCAGATTCATCAGGACCATCCAGTGGCTCCAGATAGGCAGCAGGTACCCAGCCTCGTTTATTCTTCAGTTGACAAAACCACCAGCCTGCAAAGAAAGCAACCATGGGCAAGAGCAGAGAGTGTTCTGGGGACTGGCACCAGGTCTGTCCTGGCCAGGGGAGGTGCAGGCATCTCTGAGTCCTGGACCAAAGGGACAGTGCTGGGGCCAATCTCTGTTGACATGGTGCAACCAGAGAAGTTGACCAGTTCATCCTGCTCCTGCTGGGCAGGAAGCCTCACAGGCTGAGGCATGGCCAGGGTGTTGCACAGTTTCCTAGAACTGCCCCTCAGCCTTCACTGCCATAGCCAGTTC
>NW_005054381.1:243595-320452 GCF_000277835.1 Geospiza fortis | reverse complement strand
GGGAGTGGGCTGGAGCTCAGGAGCTCTCCAGGGGGATGGACACATACCATTCTCACTCTTCTCCACAACATCCACCAGGTCCCCAGCCTTGAGAGCCATCTCAGATGTGGAGCTCTTCTCATAGTCAGCGATGGCTCGGTACGTTTGCAGGACAATGGGGCCCGTGATGTCTGCATGAGAGAAGTGACAGATGTTCCCTCCTCCAGCCCCCAGCCCAGAAACACAGGCCAAAAACAGCCCCAGGACAGCCCAAAGTGCCCTCCCAGCCTCTTTCAGCCCCAAACCAACTGGATTTCAGGACAATGACTTATTCCCCCCCAAAGATTTGGCTTCACCACAGCTGCAGCTCTGGTATAGCAATCATGTTCGTAGTGAGGGTATCTGCCATGGAATGACAACCTCTCTCCCCAGCAGGCTTCACTGCTGCTGAGGCAGCCACTTTGCAGCCCTCTTACCAGTGGGGTTTTTCTTGGAATCCTTTGGCAGGAGGAAGACCTCAGGCTTCTTGATCCTAGACAGGTCAGAGCAAAGACAGCTCAATGCCAAGCAGCCCTATCCATCAGCACCCTCCCTGCAGGCTCCTGCCAGCATCCAAGGCCAGGAATGCAGGATTTCCCTCCAAACAGCAGGCAGCAGGACTCACTGGCTGTCTGTGACAGGGTTCATGTCATCGTGACGGACTTTGAAGAAGTTGACCACATGCAGGCACCGGGAGATCTTGTGGGGCAGGTTCACCAGAGTGTAGCAGTACTCAGCCAGTGTGCCCTGCCTGTTCTCAGTTGAGCGCTGCCCATCAAACCACTTTGGGGCTGGGGGAGAGGAAAAAGGGCTCAGAAAAGCAGCCAGAATGCCTTGTCTTTAATACTTTCCCAAGCACACTGCTCTGAATCATTAATTTTGCCCTGCAAACAAGTGGGTCTGGCCCCAAGGTGCTGTGTGGCTGCATTGTGCCAATAAGTTTTGTGGGGGCACAGCTCTTGCAAGCCCAGCAATGATCCTGTTTGACCCTATTTCAGTTTTAGGGTAACTCCTACATGTGTGTTCAGACTAAGCCCAATTGCTGGGCCAGAAACACAGCAGATGTACCAGAGCACCAAGAGGGGCTCAGGGGACTAGCCTGCAGTCAGAAGAGACATATTTATCCTCCCACCCCACTGGTTGTGGTGTTCTTGACTCCAGAACTCTAAAATACTGCTGGCAATCCCCACCTCAAGTAGTGTTGAACCACATGATGCGAGATACTTTTGTGTGGTCAGTGGCAGCCCATGCCCCCAGCAGTCTGACACTTGTCTGGTCCCCAGTGCTCTCAGTTCCCCAAAGGGAATAAGGATGCTTTGACCAGCTCCAGCACGGTGGGGGGCAGTGTGATGGAAGTGGCCCAGCATGGTGGTTGATGTTAGTCCAGCTGACTGGCACCCACACTGCTACATAGTGCAGGCTTACTCCTCCTCCAGAGATGTTGACCACAACTGCAGCTCTTTTTCAGACTCCCTTCTGCTTCCTTTAAAGCAGGAAATTAAATAAAATGGGGAAGTTTTCTGACATGCACCTTGCTTAGAGACAAAACATCAGCTGTTCGGATCCAGAGTTCATTCTCTGTCATTGAAGGCATATTGCATTGCTTCCTCTTACAAAGTATCTGTGTTGCCACAAGGGCATTAAGCCAACACCAGTGATGATGTCACCAACAGAGGGCTCAGCTCAGCTCCACTCAGTTCAGCCTCCTCAAAGCCAGACACCTTGCACCAGCCAGGAGTCATAGGGGTCACAGCTGATTCTTCTGCACGTGCCTCTGGGTGCCTTCAGAGAGCAAGGACGGGGTCTGTAGGGCTGCTGAGTGTTGGGAATAACCACTGCCACTGCTCAGATCTTTCTGGGGTTTTGATTTCAAGCCTGGTGTACAGGAAATACTGCACCACCCACCTGTCTTGGAGGCAGCCAGCACAGCTCAACCCACCAGGGAATTTCCCAGCTAGCTGCAATTTCTATTCACCCCCAGCCACGGTGCTTGCCCCTCACCTGGCAAGTGCGGGATGATCCGGTTCTCTATGTTGATGTCCCCGGATTCAATGGGGAACATCTCCTTCAGCGCTTTCTGCAGAGCAGAGCCAGGCACAACAGTGAGGATGGCACCAGGGGAACACGCTGTGACACCCACTCCTCTGCCCCTAGCTGGGCTCCTTTCCTGATGCTCGCCCTGCTGCCACCAGCATGTCTTGGCTGGATCCCACACCTCGGCACTGTGTGCCCAGGGACACAGAGCCAATGGCTCCCACCTTCAAAAGAGATCAAAGAACTGGACCCAGGAGCCTCTTTTGAACCAGGTTTGCTTTGAGGCAATTTCAGATGGCATTCACCCTCCTTTTTCCCCACCCCAAGCCCATGTGTCCTGGGAGGACTCACGTGGAACTCATATATCTCAGTAAAGCGGCGGTAGACAACCTTTTCGGAGAGGTCATTCCACTTCACCAGGAACATGTAGACCTGAGGAGCAAAGCAGAGGCTGCAGTTTTGCAGGCAAGTGGGACACCACTCCCCACTGTGCCCGGGGAACCCTGGGGATGGTCCAGTTTCAGATAAAATGGAATGTTTTCCTTCCACCACCCCAATGCAAATAGCTCTGCCTTGCCAGCAAATAAACTGGGCACTAGGGGAATTGGAATAGATCTAGAGGGGACAGAACCATGCAGGTGGGTGGGAAACAAAGAGGAAAAAGCCCTTTCCAAGACTGCAAAGTAGCCAATGGCTTGCAAAGGAGGTGCCTGAAATCTTGTGTGTTCAGGACAGTTTAGTCTCTGGCTGCCTGCAGCTCATGTTATCAGCTATGACTCCCTTAAAAGGAAGCGTTTAGGCTCTCAGTCACATTTACCTAAGAAAATTTGTTGGCCAGGGTTTTTACCCTGTCCAGTCCTCAGTCCTTACATGCCAGAACGCTGCTGATACTCACATAGTGCTGGCTGGGGAAAAACCTTTTCTCGTAGCCCAGCAGTTCGATGTGCCGGATGAAGGCGTCCCCCATTGCTGCTCCTGCCCGCAGGGCTCTGCTCCGGACCCGGCTCCTGCCTGTCTGGGTGCTCTCCCCTCCCCTCTGCCCTGGCTCAGCTCTGCTCTCTGTTACAGCCCTGGGGAAGCGGAACTGCCGCTGCAATCGCACCCGTAATTGTTCACTCGCTGTGGTTTGTACCGAGCTGGTGTTTCCCAGCCCAGCCCTTGCAGTGGCTCCAGGGCTGGGGAGGAGGTGAGCTGGGAGGCCTCGGAGATAACCTGGAGGGAGCTCTGGAATCAGAGGGCAGTGAAGGGTGAGGCCCAGGCTGGCTGCCCTGGTATCCAAAGGACTCCTCTGACTGCTGATGCTGCCCCATGATGGCACAGGTAATTGCAGGAGAGGGTCAGGGACAGGTGCCTTGGATATGACAGCCAGAGGCACCTTCACCCTCTCTATGAGAGCTGGAATGGCTGAATGAAGCATGTGATGCACTCCCTGAGCCCCAGGAATGGCAGTACTGTCTGTGTGTGTAGGAATGGCACCTGGGGAGTATGGGGCACAGCACAGCCAGGATGGGGCAGCCACAGGCTCAGTGTGCAAGAGCCCTCCCCTTGCATCACCATTTCCTTTCAGTCTTTTGCAGCTTCTTCAAAATCTGCCACCAAAAGGTTCCCTTGGGGAGCCCCCGAGAACCTGAGTCAGTCCCAGCCCTGCTCACCACCTTAGCTGGGCACAGGGCTGAATGGTCATGTACTTTTGGTTTCTTTTTATTTTAACAGGGGGACTTCCCTATATGCAAGGGAAGTCCCTTGCATATTACACAACCACAAATATGAAAAAAGATCCATCCAGGGCTGTTTGAGCCTTCCATCAAATGTCTCACACATCTAATACGTGTCAAGAAGCAAGATTTCAGAAGAAAATTCTCAGAAGAGGAACATTCCATCTGAACAAGCTAAGTTCTTTTGGTTTTGCAGTCTGGTTTTTGGTAGCAGGGGGGCTCTGGAGGTGGCTTCTGTGAGAAGCTGCTCGAAGCTGCCAGATGTCCAGCGGGGCCACTCCCTGATGGCTCTGAAGATGGACATGCTGCTGCCCAATGCCCACTCCAGTCCTTTCAGCAACACCACTGCAATCACTTTCACTTCCTTTTTCTTTCAGCTCCTGCATACAGAGTTTCAGCAGAGCCACTCTGCTGTTACACACTTGACAAGGCAATACCTTGGAATTATTTATTTTCCCAGTTCCTTTGCTGTGACACTGCCCTCATTTTTGAGTGAGCAGTAAGAACTCCACCAGCAGCAAACAGCTGGGCAGGCAGCTGTGCTGAAAGTGCCTCCTAAAGAGGGCTGTGAGTAAAGAAGGGATGAACCATCCTGCTTTTTTCAGAAGGGGAAGTCAGGCCAGCTGAAGCCTGGGCAAAGCTGCATTATGTCATTTCATCATTCTAAACATGTCTAGAAGCAAGTGTGAAACCTGGTCCTGAACTACTGCTGGAGGTTCACTGGCTCAGCATGTCTGTTCAAGTGAGCAGCAGGTAAATGTGGTGGTGGTTATAATGTGGACAGTGCCCACGTGGCTGGGTTAACAGGTAAGGTACAGCAGGTGGCCTCACTCCATGGGGCTGGGAATGCTGTCTGCTGAGGCAGGAAGGCACCAGCTCCCATCTGGAGAGAAGGAAGGTAAGACCAGGATGAGCTTTTTCAAAATGCCTCAGCATGGAGCTAACCCTGCCCCTGCTGACATCACCAGCACAAGGTCCCAGTATTCAAGTGGGAGCACCTAGCTCTGCATGTTGTCAAACACAAGCAGATGTCCTGTAGGGTCTCCCTTATCTCCAGAATGACTGAAATGTGTTTGTTGCTCTGAATTTACCTGCTGAATTTCAGGTTGCTCCCAAGAACAGACACTGCACTCAACTGAATTTAAGGCTTCAGAATTTTCCTTGAAGATCCAATCACATCACCCAGCCAGAGCTGGATTGCAGTCTCAACAGCAGGACTGGACCTTACTTCTCTGCTGGCAGGACATAACCATGCTGCAGCATGTTCTACCTGCCTACAGAATTACTGCTAGGACTTGATTTGCTGTAAGACATAACTACATGCACAGTCTTGAAAAACATCAGAAAGGTCTTTATTTCTTCATCAGGGAATATCACTTACCATTTGTGCATAATGCAATCATCTCAGATTCCTGCCAGTAAAAGAGAAACCTTTGCAAATGATCTGCATTTTTAGAGATTATCTTATAGCCAGAACTGTGCATCTCTTATGGTTTGTGAAATTTGAAAATATATATATATATACATGGTTTTACCTGTTGTGGTGCATAACCAGGACCACAGGGGACTTAATTTAATTGCTGTTTGCACAGAATATTCTGAGTTTTTGACATAATAGGACTTGGAGCAGGTTGTAGCATGTTTCCATAACTAGTTCTAGATGGACAGAAGAGCATCCCCCACAGCCTTCAGCAGAAAAGCTCTCACACAAGTCCACACAACTACTGCCCATGGCAGGACTGTAAGACCAAACCCATGATATGTAAACTGTGTGATACTCTGATGGAACATGTACTTACTACTTTGAATTAACAGAATAAACTGATGGGGTTTCATTTCAGTTGCTTCCTAATCCACACACTGGAATATTGACCATTTCACAGTCTATCTCATTAATGCACACTAACCATCAAGTGGATAAAATTATCTTTTATTTAGGAAAAACATATGAATTATGATAGATACAACAGGAAAAATTAATTCAAATATACAAATACTGTTGTCCAATGAGACATTAAAGTAACAGCTGAACATTAATGTAGAGGGGTTTTTTTCTCCAAAGTAAACAAAGTGAACTCTTTGCAGGAATTTTTTCATTACAAAAGTTAGGATGCATTCAGGTACAGTGAAATTCAGCTTTATTGGAAAATGTATACAGCCTGAGCTATGTCCCTGTTGATTTTAATCCCTGCCATCTCCCCGGCATCAAATTTAGTCCTTAAAATATATTCCAAAGTAAATTCATACAATCCAAATCTACAGTCATTAGTAGGTCAATTCACAGAACTGCTGAAAAAGTAGACATTTCTATATAATAGTACAAAAGGGTTTGTATAGAAGATACTTCTCTTATACAATTATATTACAGAGCTCTAGACAGGCCGAGCAGGCTCTTCTCAGAACGGGCAGCTTCTGACTAGGTAAGAGAAATTAAAAAATTAGGTTAATTTCATTGAAGCCTTGTGCCTTATTACAGCTATGAGCAGTGTGTATTCTATTTTCCAGTTTTTTAGGCCTAGATTTGTCTCCCTGTTCTCCTAAAGTTCTTCTAAGCTTTCTCATGCACTTTTCATGTAAATAATGATTGTTTTGCATCCCTTTCTGGAGGAGGAGAGACGTGATAGACTGTTGGTTTGACCAGTGTGGTTGGAGAGGTGGCAATTTTATCCTCCAATCCATGATCACTTTTGGAATTCTATAAATATTGAGGTCCAGTAATAAATGTGCCTTTTTTGCCTTGGACATCTCAGCGTGTGAGTGTCATTCATGTGTGTTGTATTGTGACATAGATTCAGCAAGCATGCAGAAACTGAATATTGCTCTCAATAAATATGAGATTAAATCGGTGCTCTAGCATTCTCTTGTCAGAATTTAGAACAAATACTTATTTTGGTATAAATTCAGTGGATGGCCTAAAGCATCCAAAACTCTGAACTGCTGCAGCATCAAATTGTGCAGCCATTGCTCAGACAACATTTTTGTGACCTTTAATTGACAAGTGAGATGTTTTTTTATTTCTCACTGCTTGCAGTGCGTCCCATGTTGAATCAAAGTTTTTCCTTCAGTATCTCTTATCCTGCCACATTCAGTTTTATGACAAACAGACTTCACTGATTAAATAAGAGCACCATTGCTGTGCCTGCAGTGCTCAGAGCACAGTTGGGATGCTGGTTTGTCAGCTCCTGCAGCTTCCCACCACATCATTTCATTGTCCTGGGCTGTGTTCATGCTGTACCAAGGCTGTCCCTCAGCTCCAAAAGCTCAGATGGTGCCAGGAATGAAACCCAGAGGCTCCAGGCTCCCCTAGCCAATGCTTCATTTAACGTTATACCAATTAAATCAAATTGCTGAAGCATCAAATGCTGCATAACGAGGAAGATATTTGGGGTTCAGTATTACCAAAAAAACTGAAATGGGAAGAAGCACTACCATTTTCTTTGAATGAAGCACAGAGACTCCAAACCATTTGAGTGAGCATTTTAGATTTGGTGATGTGATAGCATTGCTAACATTCCTCTCCACCACCACAAAAACATAATTTTTAGGAACAAGTGACGTTAAAAACAGAGTAAGAGAAAGATTTGGACATTTGGGCATTGTAAATTAAACTAGGCTTTTAAATAAATAAAAGTTTAATTTATGAAAATAAAATAAAGGAAACTTTTAAAGGAGGTTGGTTTGCCATGACAGTTAATAGTTTTACTGAGTGTCCCAAGCTCAGACAATACTCAGACAATCACAGTAAAGAGCTTTCCTGCTCAATTACAATTTGGAAATGTATGTGCACTACCAAGAATAATAATGCTTTTTCACACAACCATGTCAGAGCTTTACATAAACACTAATCCCCTCAGCTTTCACTTGCTCTGCTTCTGAGATATGTGATTACCATCACACATTTTATGCCATATTTTTCTAGGACTTCGTCACAAATTTGAACACAGTGTGCTTTATACTGTATTTGGATAAGAAAGTGCAAAATAATTCACAACTAAAGTACTGGCACCTTCTGACATTCAGTATTACACTTCATCTCTCCTTTCCCCAGCCAAAAATATAAAAATATTATTCCTTGACAGGTGTTGACTTCAAGAAACACTAAATTCTTTTACCCAGTATTGATGAGGTCTATGACGTCAGGTGTGGATCTTGCTTTATTTGAAACTGTTCTTCTGTTTCTGTGTTATCTGTTAAAAAAGTAGTAGTGAATGAAAAAGTGGAACTTCCCCACCCATTTTGTTACTGTTTTACTTAAGTAAAATTTTATAAAAACATGAAAAGCATTCATTATCTCTTAAAACTAATAATAAGAAATAAAAGCATATTCACAGCAATCTGATTCTGTGAAAATTACCATTTCCACTGCAATATAATGATGATGCTTTTAGAAGGCTTCTCCAAACTAAATGATTCTGTGATTCTATCTGAAAAGGATAGAGTTCAAGTATATTCTTGGACAATAGGAAAGTTGGATGTTTTCCAGAGTTTAAGTGCTAGAAGAACAACAATGCTCCCCTCCCTTGCCCCCAACACAGTGTATCCAGGCCAATGTGGCATTCAGAGTTCCTGATGATGGCAAGCACTCACTTGCATCACTTGTGGAAACTACTGCACTGAATAACTAAATGCATCATTCAGGATATGAAGTCACTCAGAGCCTATGTATAGGCAAGACTCACCAACCACAAAGAATTCCTACAACTCCTTTGTAAAATTATTAGCATAGTAATTTTTGCTGCTAAGTATTCTTCACATGATGCAGCATGATATTACTATAAATGAGGAAATGTGCCAGGAACCAGTAAAAGACCTCTTCTTGATTTTGATTGACCTGACTTTAAAAACAGATGCAACTTTGTTCAGCATTACTTAAAAATATTTCTTAATAGTAACTGAAGACAAGCACTTACCTCCTAGAGATACTTCTATTTGGCTTGGTTCAGCTGGCTCTTAAATGAAAAAAAATACAGTCAAATGAATATGAATATAGTTTCAACAAGATGAATCAGATTAGGGAAATCAAGTTTTCCTTCAAAAAAGCACCTCATATTTTCCTAAACAATCAGACTCATATCTCTTTGACTGAGATAAATTTGTGTAGCTTTTCTATAGTCTGCAACAAAATATAAAATATCCCCAAACATTTATTACATTTAACTATGCAACACTTTCTCTTCTAAGAAAGGTTTACTGTGGCAGACATATCACCAAGACCCAGAACAGTTAATGTGCATTTGCACAGAATACACCAAATTTGGAGCAGCTTAAAGAAAGAACACCCACTTCTCCCAAGCACTGTCTGTGATGGCAAGTCTGTGTACTCTGGGGCACAGTGGGAAGGTGCATAACAGAGGACAAGTATGCTTTAATTCCATGCTGAGTTTTCTACTATCTCTGCATGGATTGTAGATGAACATGTTCTGGGGAAACCATTTGACCTTTTTAACACTGCAGATGTTAAGGACCAACAGACTACAAATCATCAGCAGCTGTCTCCTCCCTCCCACACCTCCACATGGAAACAGAGGAACCAGCAGCTTCCTTTATAATAATTTGCACCATACAAGTGTCCCTTACTCTTAAAATGTTTATCAGATGTTTTCTCTTGGTTTCCCAGCTTCTTTGTGTAATGATTTATTCAGTCAATTGCAGAAGTTTTCCCCACACTACACCAACTTAGCACACACATTTTTAAAAGGTATATGAACATTTAAAAGCTGTATTGGATCAAAGTGAAGTTGCCCAACCGAATTTCCTTTAGTTAATTCACAGCCCAAAGCTAAATTCTCTGTTCAGACTACAGAAACTCTACCCAGACCCCTCTGCCAGCTCTGCAGGCAAACTTCACTTGGCTGTACATGCAGGCATGCACACATTTGAGTTAAGCAGACATTAATAAATGGATGCTGAATTGCCTTTACACATTGGCCCCACTAATCCTTCTTTCCAGCTCACTCATCATCTGTAAAAATCAAATCAAGGAACACACCAATGACACAGCTTGAAGAAAGGAGAGGCACTTTCCACTAATGTTTAACAGCTAATAAAGTTATTTAAAGCTTAACAGTCATTAAAGTAAACAGCTATTCATTTCTCAAAATGAAATGGCTCATCATGAGCACCTTACACCTAGGACATGACTGTAATGATCTCTGCCAGTGAGATGCAGAACCCCATTTCCCACCCTCCTGCAAGGACACATGTCACACTCTGCATCACCTGGTAGTACTGCTGTGGTAGTGGCTGCTGCTGGTGCTGCTGGTGACTCTGCTTCTGCTTCAGCTTCTTCTAGCAGCTCTAAGATTAAACATGACCATTGTTTTACTTCACAATGAAAATGGTTCACATGCAACACAAGAAAAACCTTTGAATCTGCAAATCCTTAAACTTGTCACATGAACAGGTCACTAACACTGTGACTGAGATGCAGTTCAATTCTTTCTGTTAGAGAAAAAACATTTCCTGTCTTGCCTGCAAGCACCAAAACTTTCCTCTTAAGTTTCCACATGTTTTTTAGATGAAGAATAAATAATAAATTAAAAATAATACTTATATGCAGTTGGCTCAGAGTCTTTCAATCATTCACCTTGGTATCCATCAGTGTAAGATCATCTTGATCATAATTAGTGACCCTGTCACTCATTCACCTTGGTATCCATCCATATATATAATATATATAGTATATATATAGTGTGTGTATATGTGTATATATTTATATTATGTATATATTATATAGTATATATAAATAATTATAATCATTTTGGTCATAATTAGTGGACACAGACAATGCCCAAACCTCATGGCCAACCTGCTCCCCCAGTCCCAACACACATTGAACAACTTATGCTGAACTGACCACAGCTCAATGGATTCTTTCATTTCTAACTGAATTCCCTGGAAATACTATTCCACATTTACCTGCCTGGAAGGCTCTCCCTTGCAGAGACCTCTCTGCCATCTCAGAAGTGCACCTAGGTCTGTGAGCAGGTCAGTGGGAGTCACTGGCTGCAATATCCTACAATATCCTCCTGAGGACATCTCCTACTTGCAGTGCATGTGAGCTGGAATCTTCTGGTGGCTGAATGTATCTGAACAAACACTGGGTGCTAAGGCTCCAGCTGGGTAAGGCCAGTTTGTGACAGGTTATTTGGCCTCTGAATTTCTAATCTACACTGGCTCATAAAGAACACAACACAAGGTACACTAGTGACACTCTTTGTGGTTTGTTTTTTTGCCTAAATTGCATCTAACAACCAGGTCACAATTGTTTTAGCAACCAAAATACTATACCTTTCCTTCCCACTACCCCAAACAATTTCATTGTGAGGGCCAAATTGGCCATGGCACTTCAGCTAACCACAGTCTGCCTCTCTAAAATGTTATAGTTTCAGCAGAATTTTTTACTGGAACAAGGTTGTGCAGCTATTGGAAAGCTCTTACTAACAGCTGCTGTGATGGATTTAAACCAACAACATAGCAACTCATGTAAGTGTGCTGCTCAGTCAGGATCCTAAATTTCTTTGGGCTTCTGCAGCTGAAAAATACAAAATCAGAGTCTTGCATTTTCCTATCAAGGCAATGCTAATCTTATGCTGTTTAAATGTAAATTTATCCCCCTGCCCTCAAGTTAACTGCACATCCATGTTTAGTCAGGAAATCTTAATGAGAAATACACAGGCAAAATTATACAGAGACCTCAGCAACTTGGGGCCTCTGCCACTAAGACACAATGTAGAAAATGAAACTTGGTAGGTTAAAAAAAATGCATTTGTCATCAGTGTCTCATAAATACTTACGATTGTTAATCACAAGTCCTGGAAACGGCCTGGAAAAATATATAAAAATTACTGATTCTGAAATGCACTGCATGGTGTTTTCTCCCAATGTAACCTCCCCATACCTTCTATAACAGAGGTCATGCTAAAACATGAAAAGAAAGGCAAGTAAAACAGAAGGACTAGTAGGTCTTGGGGACTTTGGTTCTTCAAAACTAGCATTTTGAAAAGTAACATGTATGGAAGGGCTAAACCCTTCCCTTGGTCACTGCTACTTAGCAAGGAATCACCTCTTCAGGGTTCAATTCAAAAACACATCAAAGTCCTTTTGGTTTAGAATATGTCATGATTACGGGTTGAGAATTCAGATTCCTTAGTAAAATCTAAGAAATTTCTCTCTCTAAAGAGAAATGTAAGCTTTTAAACTCCTGTGAAGTCATCTGTGATTTGAGAAGTTACAGAAACTGATCAGTTTTTATTTTCAACTCCTCCTTAGAATGATTCCAAAGTTTGATCTGCTCTGCTTCAATGCATAGTAATTAACTTTGGGTATGTGTGTGTGTATATCTATGGAGATATCCAGATACAAATGAAATTCCCTTATACTATAATTGGACAATATTGTATTTTCAAACATTGAATAGAAACCAATGAGCTCTGGACTTGTTTCAAAACTTGATTATGACTGGCAGAGCAAGGCCCAGGAAACTATAGGACTTTTTAGCATATTGTGATTAGATTTGAACTGAAAAGACAGCTTGCTGTCATATGCAGTATTGGTAACATGCCTTTTGTCATACCAAATTGGACATGTCCTCTTTTGTTCATGCTAGGAACATCTGGGCTTCATTTGACCTGATATATTGTTATCCAAAAAAAGCCAGCACTTATTTAGAGATGCACTACAACTTCTATTCTCTCACATTTATTCCAGCTATGGGATTGTACTCACAATCTAATTAATGGCAACTACATACCTAACCACAGTGAACTTGATAAACTCTGCTGAATCCAAAATCTTCCTCATTGAGCTGGGTTCCAGATAACTGGGTGCTTTAAATGCCACACCTGGAGGCATTCCATCCACCAACACACAGCCAGGGTTGTTAGTGATTTTTCTGTATGGAACTTTCACAGGAAAATTCATACCAGTGGCTTCACCTAAGTGAGAGAGGTCATGTTTATTTTCAAACCCACAGTATTTCTGATTACACTGAAGAAAAAGTGTAAGGAAATCCTCAAAGGATTAAGAAACAAAATACAAACCATGCTTTCTATCAGATCTGAAACTATCAGAAATTCACTTGACAATGAAGCAATTACAGTTTTAGAAATAAGGTTCTGGATTACACTCATGAACATGACTATGAGAGCATCAGTCACAGCTCCAGCTCTGACAGTTCAGCATATGAAGAACACAGACTGCTCTTACAGAGCAGGATATTAAAGGAGATAGCTACACAAAGGAAAACAAAGCATTTCCCGCAATGCTATGAAAAGCAATTCAATGCAGCACAAGTGAAGGAATTTCAGATAAGGAAACCCAGGTCATTGCTACTGTACAAAGCAAAATAAAAAAAACAAACAAAACTATACACAGAAAAAGGGTTAAATTGCAATTTTAAAATTACTCTAATCCCAAGTATTAAGAGGTCAGGATTATGAAGCCCTGAGAAGAACCATGGACTGCCAGCAAAATAAATACTTCATCCATGTTGACACAGAAAAAAGGAAAAGGAAAGGGGAACCATGAAGCAATCCAGACTCTTAGGACTTCATTTAAAACACCAAACTATCTACATCACTTACAAAATATCATTTTTGGAGTCAAAGCACAACATTCATATACAATTCTCAAATTCTCAAATCTCTTCATTTTAATGACCATATATATAATTCACTGTGAATGAATATTCATTCACTAACTGCAGCATGAGCAACATTAATTGCACTCACACCTATATAAAAATGGGGAGTAAGAAGCAATTACCAAATTTCTGGCTAAAAAGATAATTTACTTGCTCTCTCAATTGCCTGGCATTTTCTGCTTTTGGTGGTCGCTCATTTTCATCATCTGGAAGAAATTGTGAGAACAGCATGAGAATTAAGCACAAATTTCCCCCCCTGAAGCTTGTTTATCCTTGCATGTTTACTCAAAGCAGGTATACCCAAGAGCTTCTAAACAGGGACTGTCTTTGTTCCTCATTTTAGCAGTAACACTGAATTGTAGAAATACACACAAATAGATGGTTGCTAAGAAATTACAGAATCCTAGAATGGTTTGGTTTGGAAGAGACCTTAAAGATCATCCAAAACCCCTGCCATGGGCAGGGACACCTTCCACTAGACCAGGTTGCTCAAAGCCCCACACAACCTGGCCCTGAACGCTTCCAGGGATGAATCCAGAAATGTCTAGAGATGATTTTGTAAAGTAATTTAAACCAACAAACTGTGTTTTACTTTCTTATGGAACATAGAACGGTATGTAAAGGTAAAAGCAAAGTGATCATACAGTAGATGGCCATAGCATGCAACAAGAAAAGCAGTAATTGGTGTTAAGACAAAACAGTTCAGCCTGCAAGGTCATTCAATTCAGTTCAAGTACTGGCATCTGGAAGTTACCAAGAACTGCAAGTCAATATTTAATTTCTAGCATCATAAAAACGTGGATACTTCTTAACAGGTGTTTGGACTAAGAATATTCTAGAGATGTCACTGATGAGATATTAATGAGTGTTAGATAACATTTAACATCTCAGCAAAAACAAAAGGTAACTCATGTTCTTTCTTGATTGTACTTGTATTTCAGCAAACTATAGGAAAATATCAAACTTGAATGTAGGAAAATATCAAACTAAGCAGATATCATGAAGAATATAAGCACAAGCATTATGATGTGAACCCAGCCAGTATACACACCTTTTATGGTTACTTTAACAATGTTTAGGTCTTCAACACCTTCAGTTGTTTTCACTGTGTTTTTTGTGGTCCTTGCTGTATTGGCATTACTGGAGGAATTATTTTTTCCTAAGAGGATTAATTTAGAAAACATTTATAGAGAGCTCAAAATCTTCAGTCTCATCTATAAAGAAAATATTGCAAAACAACAAATATTGGCAAAGTTTTCAAAGAGGACCTAGTTTCAGTTTCAAAATGGGAACATTTATTCCATGACCTACCTACCTGACACAATTTTCTACTGGCTATTTGCACTCCTGTCTCTGGTGCCTGTGTTATTTAGATGATCTACATACTAGGAGCAAATACTTTATCTCTAGACCTGAGTAACTCCTGTGAATCCTACATTCCTGGCTACATTTTGATGGAATGTAGTAAAGAATACATTAGAGGCACAATTATTTGTGAATAACTTAAAAAATTAATACTGTCTTGTTAGAGCTATATTTAGACTGTAACTGGTTATGTGCTTATCCCATCTTAAAAACAAACAAAGAAGCAAACAAACAAAGCAACTGCAATGTAGAATAAATCTTTCAGGAATTTATTAACACCATGCTGCTCTCATAATTAATATTTAACCCTTGAAATAAACTTTTATCTGGAAAGTTAAGCAGTTGCAAAACTCACCTTGGGAGATTTTACCAGAACGTTCTTTGATAGCTGCCTCAAGCATCTCAGGCCTGCAAACAGATTGAACATTTTACATACAATAATAAAATTATACCATCAACGTTAAAGAAAATCCCATTTTCTAAAATGGTAACTAAGTGATATCCTCTCAGCCAAACAGACAGTCAAGAATGCAGTGACTGAGAGGCTCCATAACTTCCCAGAATCACAGAATCTAAGGCTGGTTTGGGGTGGAAGGAACCTAAAACCTTGCCCCTGCCATGAGCAGGGACACGTTCTACTAGACCAGGCTGCTCAAAACCCCATCCAACCTGACCTTGAACACTTCCAGGAATGGGACAGCCACAGCTTCTCTGGGCAACACCCTCCCAGTGAAAATTCCTTCCAAACATCTAATTTTACCCTGCTCTCTGTCAGTTTAAAGCCATTCTCCCTTGTTCTATCACCATCTGTCCTTGTAACTTCTCTTGCCACTGTTTCTGCACTGGCACAGGAATATCTAAACTTGTTCTAGGAAAAAGAAAGAAAATTCTTACAGCTCTCATTAAAATAATCTCCACTCCTCAGCTCCCAATACACAACCAGCAAAGTTTATGAGTAGTCCATAAGTGCTCCTTGCAGTAGGAACTAAACCAGTGATGTGGTAATTTTGATGGATTAAGAAATATGGACTTGCTCTTTCTCTCACAACAAAGTCTAAGAGTCTGTCAGAACAAAGAGATTATTGTATCTTGTTCCACTTGCACAAGAGCTTTCTGATCATTTCCTCAATAAAAATATTCCAGTGTGTATTTTATAGAGTAATTTAGCAACTTGGCAACACAATTTCATTTTCTGGTCTACATTTCAATTCTCATAGAACAGATTATTAAAGACATATGGGTGCCTTACTTTTTAATAATAAATTTTATTTTGGATCTATTTCTCAGGATCTTCTCTAGTCTGGGAATCCCAAAGGTTGTAGGCTGGCGGAAGGGCACCCCCTCAGGCAATCCTTCCACGTGGAAATCCTCAGGGTAGGTATCAAACAGGGCATATGGAACCTTCACTGGCCCACTGCGACCCAGAGCCTCCCCTGAAATGCAACAGAGCAAATAAGGTATAGTTAGGCAACTGATGTGTACAGAAATAGAATATATAGAAACACCTCTGCTATAAATGGAATAGAGTACTTGGCACATCCATACTCAATTAGGTAGCACCAGCAGGCTTTGCCTTTTTTGGTGGCAGCTATGAGTATGCAGGGAGAAAATGAACAGTTTCAAACTTAAGTCATTCTGTTGCAGTAAATCTCACCATAATTTGCTGAAAATTTGTAATTTGCATCCAGCTCATGCCACTGGCCTGGTCTGCATGCATGACTATCCAATCTGTATGGCACTTTTGTCTTGGGTTGCAATTGCAAGATGTGGCTGGGTGTGTGTTCTATCCCCATCTGTCAGAGCTGGGGCAGTTCTCTGCTGTCCATGGGCAGTTTTTTCTTTATCTCTCCCACAGCCAATCCTCCCTCCAGGAGATCTCTGCTGTCCATGGCCACTGAGTGTCCCTGCAGGGCTGATCCAATTCCAGCATGCCATGGGGAGATGCTGCGCCCAGGGGAGGAGCCAAGCATTCCTACCTGGATCCAATCTGAGCCTGGAGCAGCACAGCAGCCTTTGCCCCCTGCATTGCCAGAGGAGCAGCTTTCTGCTGCCCTGCATTGCCAGAGGGAGCCCAGGCCCATCTGCAGCAGCCCTGGAGCTGCAGAGGAAAACTCCCCCCTTGTGCAGGATCCCTGCTGCAGCAGCAGCACAGCTGGCACTGCAGGAGGGCTGAGCCCCCATGGGATGGGGCTGTGCCACCCCTGACACACAGGGGGGCAGCTCCTCTTCTGACTCTGGCAGTGTTGTTTTGTATTACTGTATTTTTGTTTTGAGTTTTCCTAATAAAGAACTGTTATTCCTAATCCCATATCTTTGCCTGAGAGCCCCATATATCAAAATTATAATAAGTCAGAGAGAGGGGTTTTACATTTTCCTTTCAAGAGAGGCTTCTGCCTTAGCAGACACCTGGCTTTTCAAACCAAGGCACACTTTGTTGAAGGCAATGCATTCTGCCTCTTTCTCTTCTAGAGAACAGCACCAAGCACAGGTGAGATTTGTGCTCTTGTTCAAAAATCCACACTCAGAAGAGTAAGGAGAAGCCATTACATCCAAAAGTCACTAGTTTCCAAACAGCCTGCACTAGAAGAAGTGTTGGAATATAATGGAGCAACTTCTCCAGATACCACCCATAGCCTGTTTTGAGTCATGCAGAATCATACCAAGTCCCATTTATAAGCAGAGTGATGAAAGCTCAAAAGGATGTGCCAGGGTGTGAAATCACTCTGTGGCTCATTTAAAAATTGTAATCCAACTACAACTTCTCCATTTTCAAACCCAAGTAAAATAACAAGTGGAAATGTGACACTGGATTGCAAGCACATGAGAATGAACTCAGATGGGAAACTGTAAGGTACACAAGGACTGCAGGACCTCTGGAATAAACATATGAACACCTCTCATACATTTATCTAACTGCATGTTCATAAGAAAGGCATCTCAGTAATAAAGAATCAATAAACATACCACATTTTTCATTGAACATCTTTTCTACTTTCTCCTTCAAGTCATTGATTTTGGCATTCCACAGCTCTGCCAGGAAGAAATTGGAAGAATTAGAACAACACTCACACAATGAATGAGTCTTTGAATAACATTCTAACAAATCTTTAATAAATTATTATGCTTGATAACCAATTTACTATGGCAGTAAAAATGTGCAAAATGGCTTTCATTCTGCAAAACTATATCCACATCCATCCTTATTTTCCTGAAGCTTTGAAAGATACTGTAACTAAATAAAGCAAAGGTGATTAAAAGTGAAATTAATCCAAGAGTGATCCAAATTTACTATCAGATAGCAGGAAATTTACTCATCTGAACCAGCACCCAAAATAGTGGCACAAAGTTCCTCATGTGTTTAATGACACACATGCCTTTCTCCTGAGAACTTTAATTTCTAGCACAGTTTCTACTTCAGTGATGAGATTAAACGTCCATTTAATTTAAGCATTTTGTTTCTGACAGCCATCAGAGCAATTTCTACAACAGTTTACTTGTGGCTGCACTAAGTGGGCCGTGGCTGGCCTACAAAACTAAAACCTCAGTCCAAAGTTTAAAAAAGTCGCAGATTAAAAAAAAACCAACTAGGTCTAACAAGCAATAGAAGTCCAAGAAAACTGTACACAACTCTGAATATGAACACAACCCGTGCTAAATCAGTATCTCATTCATTCTCAATTGGCTTGGTAGGAGTAAATAATTCCTTTCTTTTAGGTTTTTTGACCATACAGCTATAAAGAAAGCATAGGGGACAAAAAAGATAAAGCAAATAACAGCAAATTCCTACACAAATGTAAGCAAATAAACTCAGAATATAAGTATGCTGAAAAAAAGGTTTACTGAGACCTAGAACTCCTTACAGTTACTTTCAATGCACTCACCTCACTTGACAATGAAGAATTTTTTGGATTGCAAATTGACCCTGCTTTCAATGCTGAGATTTCTGTTCCAGAGCACTGCACTAACAGGCCTGGACCCCCATGGCCAAAAATTCATGGGCTACATTGATGAACCAACACCAACTGCCTGGCTTTCAGTCCTGCCCAGCTTTTCCTTTACTGATTTCCCAGAACTGGAGAGGTCACTCATGGCAGTCAGGCACAATCAGCTCTGACAGGTCTGGTTTTCTAATGTTAGTTCAAATCCTTCCTGGTCCCTACATCCCACCTAGTATCTCTGCACAGGGATGTCAATATTTCACATTTGTGGAGGGCTTATGAAACTTATGCACATTTCAGCTGGGTTTATGCACTTGGTGGTACTTTGCACCAGAAAAGTCCTTCAAGAGTCTGCAGCATTGTGCAGTAACAGAGCAGCAAAAATCTAAAACTGACTCTGCACCTGAATCAATATCTAATGGATCTGGGCTGCATTTGTGCAGCATGCTCCACATATCATCCAGGATTTCTCTACTGCAGATTACTACACATAATGAAGAACTGAATGTACACAAAAGGGAGGACTTCAGTCATTCACTAACTGTACATCAGAATATGAACTCAAAGTATCTGATATGCAATCCAGGTGTTAACATCAACATTAAAGGAATGCATGTGTGCCAATTCCCCCAACACTCACCAAAAGAAAAGTCTTTTCCTTGTTGCTTTGCATTGGAGCCATTGGTATCAGAATTAGTTTCTGCATTTGTGGTTTGGTCTTTTTTAGGACCTATGAAGAGACATTACATATATAAGGCAGAGAGCAGAAACAAGAAAGAACAATGCATCAAACTTGATTACTAGAGAAATCTTCAATTCTGAATCAAGAGTAGAATTAAAAAAAAAAACTTTAGGAAGTTCTAGAGTTGTATTTAAGCATTTAATGCTACTGACCACATCTGTGATCTCTCTGCTCAGGACTACATCAGTTCCCACATCTCTGCTGGGAATAATGGGCCAAGCAAGCTGTCAAACTGCAACATTTTACCTAAGCATCATCCACACAGTATCCAGTTTGTTTCAGAAATAAGTTATAAAGTTATATATAAATTATATAAAGTTATAAAGTTATTTTATACTGAAATGTATCTGGAGCCCTCAAGAGTTTGCTACATGAGGTGTATGTTACTTATGGGCTATGAAAGCTTAGAAGAACAGAAAATATAGAAGAATATAATAAAAGAACATCAGAAGAATATTTATTTCTTCCATACTCTCTTCAATAGTAACTTCAATCTCTGGAACACTTGAATTTTCTGAAGAACTTCGTGACTTTTTGGAAGTCCTTGGACTAATTCCTGGAAGCCAAAAGAACACAAGGTGTAAAGCACAAATTTTGCACACCTAATAAAGAACAGCTGTATTCTAAGGATTCTAACAGACTGAACTAAGTAGAGTCTGCACAGTAAAACCTGAACAATACAGTGATGCTCACAATCTTAAAAAGTAGGAGTGTCTCTTGAAAAAGACACATCTAGATTTTCCATTAATTCAGAACAAAAGATTTGTTTTTTCTAAGTGTGAAGGAGAGTTTTGGTACTTTTTATTATCTAAAACCCCAAAAAATTACTAACATCTGAATTTCCTACAGACAAAAGATTCTTTAATGCTTTTCTTATAAAACACCATTATTATTTACAGCAGTTCACAGCTCTCAGTTTAAAATGGTTGAAGCCATTAAAAGTGAAATAGAAGTTGTCAAAATTGAGTAAATTCCATTTTCTGTACTAGAATAGTCAAGTAGAAAAGCAGATACATTTATGGTTTGAATGTCTTTCTCAAATAATAGCAGATTTAGAGGCTACTATGCTGGTTCATCTTAAATAATGCCTTTTATTTACAACACCTGTATTTTTCAAGCACAAAGATCTCTCAGTCTGCTAGGGAAGCAGGAAGGAAGTATTTACAAATGGATGGCAGTAAATAATATTTAATTGTTTACCTTTTTTCTTTAATTTACTAGCCAGTCTTAGAGGCAAATGGGAAATGATAAGGTCAGGCCTAGAAGTTGAACAGAACAAATCCAATCAATTGCAAGACAAGTCATAGAGCAAAAAGTTACCAATTTCTTGGAATTCAGTTGAGTTCCAATTCACATAACATCAGTTCTCTACAAGGAAATTCTGTTAGAAGCATGGATGACTCTCCATCTACTATAACCACAAAAAAAAAAAAAAGAAAACATAAAACTGTATTTTCTATTCTGCAATTTTCTTCTGGGTTTACTTCAAGCAAAGAAAAATACAGAAAAAGAAAAAAAAAAAGAAGGAACAAAGCTTCCAGGTACAACACATTTTCCCCCCTCCATTCTTGATGCATGAAACACACAATTTATACCTCTACAGAAATTTAATGAGGAATTTATGTCCTTGTGTGAGATAAAACAAATGTGCAAAATATTCTCTGTTTCATGGAAGCAGAGCTTGGGTAGCATTTAAAACCTAGAGCTGCTGGGAATGAAGTCAAGTAACTTCAAAATCAGAGGATATAATATAAAAATAACTGGATCAGAAACTTACTTCTTAATAACAAATTTGATTTTGTTACTGGCACGGATGATTCTTTCGAGGCGCGGAATTCCAAACCACGTGGGGCTCCGGAAGGGGACTCCTTCTGGCAAGCCTTCCACCAGCAAGCAGTCAGGGTTTGATTCAAACACAGAATAGGGAACTTTCACTGACTCTGAAACCCCCAGAGCTTCAGCTGAAAATAAAGATTGAATCATATATTACAAACTTAAATGGGTGGAATTTTATCTCAAGTGATTTTAAGAATCTTGTCTTACAGAAGCTCTGATACTCAAAGCTAACAAGGTCCCTGAAAAAAAATTAGAAATATTTAAATATATTTGAAGAGATTCCCTATTATTTTCTATGGAGTAACTGGGAATGGGAACTTGACCCACCCTGTTACAGATAATATCTAATATAGGCCTATAGTATCTAATGTTTTATTTTGAGAAGTTCTTTTAATCCAAAAGCTTTTGTGCAATCATCTCGTCACACAACTGGAAAATAACAGCTAGGATGCTGTTATAAAAACAATAATGTCAGTTACAGGAAAGAGTAAGTAAAACATAGGTAAGAGGAGTCAAGATTTCCATATCTGCCCTAGTATACTTCTGATGCTTAAGTAAATACTGTAACATTTAAACAGAGGAGTTTTAAAATGCAGCAGCACTGCAGAACAGTTCATTTAGCATTACACTTACCAAACTTCACACTAAATATATCTTCTACTTGCTTTCTTAGCTTTGTGATCTTGGAATTCCAATCTTCTCTCCCTGAAAACCAGAAACAGGTGTCAGAGAATCACCCAGCTCTAGATACAGAGGTACATTTGAACATACTTCTTTCAACATAAGAACATGACAACTAACAACACAATTACATCTGATTAGACAGGGACACACAATGAGTAATGATTATCTATAGCAGTTAAATGATACACATAATTTCCTCTACATAATGAAAAATTGATTTAAATGTACTTATGAATTTCAAACACTGACCCTAGCAGAACAACTTGTTCTTCAGAGCCTTCAGATGCAGGAAGAAATTATTTTAGTAGTTCTCCCTGTTAAAGGCACATCATGCTTTCAAGAAGTCCCTACAATTCCTTACCAAGGAAAGAGCTCAGGATCACCTGTGAAATCCCAAAGGACTCCAGACCTTTGATTCAGGCCAGGACAGTAACTCCAGTTCTCTGGGGCTCTGAAGGTGACCCAGGCTGGTTATTCAAAGGCAGCTGGGACTGCATCAGGATTTCACAACCCATCCACATTCACAGTGATCAGTTCATTCCTTCCAACCCTCATGAAGAATATGCCAGCACACTCATCACACGTGGGTTCCTTCTTGAAAAATGCTGCATTGATCTAGATGCCTTTCCCCATCAAACCCTTCTTTTCCCACTTGGTGACAGCACCTGTCTTACCTTGAGGGTTTGACCTGTGCTGAGTACCTTCATTTGGAACGTGAGTTAGCAGCTCTGGCCTGCAACCAGGACATAAAAAATCTGCTTATTCTTGTCATAAATTAAATACCACTACCTATTATGACATTAATTGAAGAATTTTAATTTTTCCATTATGTTTTTCACATTTATCAACAAGTTAACAGATATGCAAAACATATTCTGAAATATTTGTCTGGATTGCAAATGCCCACTTTACCATGCAGAATATTCAATTTGCCTATTTGGTAATTACAGATCAAATGCTTCATGACTTAATGAAACCAAGTGCTTGATTACACATAGGGTGTTTGTTTGGACTCTTTCTTAAAAATCCCTCCATGTATAGACTTACCTTTTGATCACAAATTTTATTTTGTGGCCCACTTGAATGATTTGTTCAAGGCAAGGTATTCCATACCAGGAGGGACTCCTAAAGGGGATGTTCTCTGGCAGCCCTTCAACATAGAGGTCAGTTGGATAAGCTTCAAATTTCTTGTATGGAACAGCTCTGGGGTCATTGCTCCCCAAAGCCTTGGCTGTTGGAACAAAACACATCCAGTCACTGGACAGATTGGCCAATCAATCTTTATTAAAAGCTAGCTGATACCAATTCCTCAGGCTGTTGCAACTGTGCTCTTAAAATGTGGAACAATGCAGGACATCTAAATCCAACAAAACCAAGTCTCTGCACGTAAAAAATGTAAAAAATTTGCCATATTGTATGATGTTGCTGTTGAGCAGTCACAATACCAGACTGGACTGCTTACTGGGGCATAATACATTTGTTTTATCCAAAGTTGTTAATCTGTTCTAGAGTATCATGAAAAATTTTATTCTAGGTCTTACGAAGTTGACTTTTTTTTTCATATTGGACAGAACATAAAAATTCACTCAAAAATGTTTTAATACTAATTATGATGATATTGCAGTGGATAGAAGTAAACAACTGTTTCACCATCAAATGAAAAAATCCAAACAGGAAGGAATCAAGAGCAATCAGAAGAGCTGTATATGTTTATATGTATTTTAAGACTTAAAATTCTTTTTAAACTATTTTAAATTTACCTTCTATAAGCAGTAAACTAAAACATTCCTTTTCACTGAACTTCCAGAATTTTAAATACTTGAAAAAAAAATCTGAACAAAGGTCTCATTCATGCAGATGTTCAAAGGAGGGAACCAAAGCAACCTTCAAGAAATACAAAGCCATTCAGAAAAGAAGATAGTAATACTGTACTTACCATACTTTTTACAGAAAAGTTGATCTACCATCCTTCTCAGTTTGGTGACTCTGGAATGCCAGTCCTCTTTTGCTCTATTTGAGACTGACACAGAACAAAACCAAAATTCCTTATTTACACTGGTTATATTTTCAGTTGTTCAGTTTATATAATGCATAATCATCCTGCATTTTCAGGCAACACATAAATGCTGCATGTAAGAAGTATGGATTCAACGTGGAAATAGAAAAAATGACCATAAAATAATGACAGAATATTAAAACTGACAAAACTCCACTGAACCAGTGACATCACTCTTGCTACAAAATACACACAATGTTTTGGCCTGAAGAACTGCAATACTTTCATCATCACCTCCAAACTGCAGATTCCACTTGGAGATGGAAATAGTTTTACAATGGTTTCATTTCCTGAACAATTTGTTGATATTCAGTGCAGATTTAGGCATGAGTATGGGATGAAAACTTGCCTTTAAGGGATCAAAGCACATATAATACAAATCACTTTTTGCTTCTGAATGTGTCTTTGTGACCAACAAGTGAAGCTTCCCCGTCTCAAAGAACACATTGGCCTGCTTACACACCATGGGTTCAGTCAGAATGCAAAAGCAATGACTTGTGCTCCATACTTGCACCAGACTGGGCTATCAGCATAAGCACCAGCTGACATTTCCTGAGATCCAACTGGTCTGTCTGCAGCCACTATCAGTCTTCCCAGAGTTTCAGGACTGAGGCCATTCCACAAAACCTTCCTGACCAGCCTGCTTCCCACAGGAATGCAGGTGAAAATCATCTTTTCCTCTGCCAGTCAAAATACAGATCCATCCTCATCCCCCCCTTTCCTGCTGGGGACAGAAGCTGTGAGGGTCTATGGACAGAGCAGGACTTGGACATGGAGCCACAAGGAGCTGAGAGAGCAGGGGCTGGTGCTCCACAGATCTGTCTCCTGAGATGCCAGTGGACACAGGTCCACAGATCTGTCTCCTGAGATGCCAGAGGAGAGCAGCAGAGGAGATAATAAATTACTGGGAAAGAAGGAGTCCAAACAGGAAGAAAACTGCAGGAAAGGAGGCTCAGAGAGCTCCTGACTCCTGTGTTCTCTGAGATGCCATTAACAGCTCCCAGGGATGCTCACATCTCTTATTAGAGAGGATGCAGAGATCACACATGTCTCTATCAAGTGATAGCTGGTCCTGACAAGCCATATAAGAACTGTTCAGAACCCTGTGCCATAGAAATTGGTTACCACCAGTTTTCTCAGCTACAGGGGATTTATGAGTTGAGCAATGTATTTGCTTTGCCTCAGTAATCAGTACAATTGTATTAAAAATAACTAAAACAACACAAAAAAGGCTAATTTAAAAAGCCACATAACAGTCCAGTTAAGGCTAAGGCTCAGTTACTAGCCTACCTGCTATTTTTGTAGTCAAATTTTGTGCTTGAAGGTACAGTAGGTTATTCAGACTCAATAGAGTAAGTTAACTTCAGGAAAAGTTTAATTCCTGTATACACATTAAACAGACATCCTTATGGTATAGCTGCTTAATTTAGAACCTTAATATCCACTTTAATACTGTCTTTGATAGAAGACTATGAGTATATAGGACAAATAGGAATATCACATGTGCTTGTACAACTCACACATTTGAAAACCTACCTGTTGAAGCTGTAGTGACTTCTGGAGGATCTGTTGAATTCAGAAGTTCAGGCCTGAAAGATTGAAGGTACATGTTTCAACAGTGACAGGCACTTTGAGAAACTAGTCACCAGCTACAGCCCCAAGTTGCTACTTACTGAAGGATCAAACCCAAAATCCTCCCAGAGGACATCATGATCCCAACTAATGCTGAAGCATCCTAATAGCTGACTGGAACCCTACTGACAAAGCATTTTCCATGCCCCATACCCATATCTGATGACTATGGGCATCTGCCCATTTCATGGTGACATACAGGTTCCATTAAACTTACCTCTGAGCTGTGAGATACACTTAATCAGAAACAAAGATAGAAATTAAAAATTTAATCTCTAAAAGAGTAAACTTCGAAGCAGACAATTCTGTTTCCAAAATATATCTAATTTTATCCACAGCTGAACAAACAAAAAATTAAACATTTTGATGTTTCTCACAGAGCCAAATTAGATTTTTAGCTGCTCTGGTTACACATTTCAAAATCAATGAACACCAAAAATTAATTTTTGTTAACAACTAAGACATATTTGACAAAAGTGGGTGCCAGCATAAATAATTAGATCTATGTATGATATCTGATTTTAAATGAGATACGAGGTAGATCTACACTTCTTCCTTTTCTAGTAACCTGCAAGCATTAGGATGATAGAAACTGATGATGTTCCTCTCAAATGTAAGCAAATAGCACCCCTGATAAAGGCAGCATGCACAGAGGCAGGGGCTGCCACCACCCCAGTTCTGAGCCTGACCATTGCAATCAGCAGATTCCTGTCCATTTCAAAAACTCTTGCATTCGGCCCTACACCACTGAACACAGGAAAACATCAGCTGTTATTCACTGAAGCTTCCTTTAAACATCAGTCAATCTCCATCTGAGCTCTCCTTCATGTACACTACCTGATCTACCTCCAGACACACCAAGGACACCTAAACCACAGGAACCAGTAGCTATGTGTTGGCCTCAAGCTTGCCCTGGGAAATGCTTTATACAAATACAGCCATAGACACCTTGATACAACATTCCAGCAAATTCAGAAAAAAAGCATAAGCTGAAATTAGGCCAGGATCTTCAAATAGGATCGATCTCCAAATAGGATCAAATATTCCAAAGTCAATGGCTTTCAACATGCATTGCAGCTGCAGAGATCTGAACAGTACAAAGAGATCTGCCCCTGACAAGAAGCCCATAATATTGAAGAGATTTGACCAGAGATCTCTCCACTCCCACTCTAAGCAATCCACTGGCCTGATAAGCTGAATATATCAAAGTGGACATCAACTAAAAACCATTCCTCAGTACCGTAAATTAGTATGCCAGTAGAAACCAGTTAGGAATTCTGTGGAGAAAAATGAAGCAAAGTGGCAGAGGCAGAAAACAATGAGTAATGTAGAGCCAAAAATGAACAGCTCCTCACTTTTTGATGACGAAGCGGATCCGGTCCTTGGCCAGCAGGATCCTCTCCAGCCGGGGGATGCCGTAGGTGGCCGGGCGCCTGAAGGGAATCCCATCTGGCATCCCTTCCACAAACAAATCCTCTGGGTGGGACTGGAAGGCTCCATATGGGACAGGTGCTGGGCCCTCTACTTTTATAGCTTCAGCTTTAATGAAAAAAGAGTAAAAATATTAAGACTAGAATCCCATCTGGCAGCCCTTCCACAAACAAATCTTCTGGATGGGACTGGAAGGTTGTGCATGGGACAGGTGCTGGGCCCTCTACTTCTATAGCTTCAGCTTCAATGAAAAAGGAGAATAAAAATATTAGACTAGCTTGTGGCTCTACTCAATTACCTGTTTGATATCACTCTGATGAACATGATAATTAGCATGCAGGCAATAAGCCCTCAGCACATTTAAACATTCAAGCATTCATGCTGTGAGGGACTTTGTTTAATAGCAAAATCACTTTGATTTACAGTAAACAAGCTGCAGCCCTGCATATATATGTAGATCATCCTCTTTTCCCTTTATGTAAACATTTAATAACAGTGACCACACCTGTTAGAGTGAAGATTCTCACTATTTTGGTTTTGCTTCATAGAGCATTTTGAAAGACGAAGTTATCTAGACTATTTGGGTTTTGCTTAATAGAGCATTTTGAAAGATGAAGTTATCTAGACTTAATGACAAACCAAGCATGTTTCAGTTCATGTTCAGTTTCTACCTCTGTTATCATTTGTCACTACTATTGGCTTACAAGTCAATAATGCCTTGGAATAGGGGCACACATCTCTTCTTTTCAGTGAATTCCTGAAGTTTCTGTGTATTTTAGAAATCCAAAGAACCACTAATGAAATAAAAAATACACTTCTAACACGGCTGAAAAAAGCATGGCCCTCCTAATGAAATCTTTGAAACAAATGAGAAGCAAGTAACTAGCAACTTGGGAAGGGGGGGAGCATATCCCACCATTCTGAATTTCCCATTGTTGCCATGGACTTCCACATATTTAGCAACTTTGTATTTAGTGATTATTTACTCTTGTTTTTTGCCCCTTGCTGCTTTGCTTGTAATTAGACTGTTATTTTTTCACTACACCTACTAGTAAGTGTAGTATTGCTGCAAAGTGATTAGTTAATACCATCCTGGGAGGCAATTCATTCCATAGTGTCTACCTCTTATATTGTCTTAAACCAACTTAATTTTCTTCAACCAACTTTGCCGCGTGCAAACATCAAAATCAAAATTAAATTAATTCACTAAGAATGATGCTCCTTTCTAGAGCAATTAAAATACAGTGAATCAGATTCTGAACTGTATTGCCTCGGTGCAAGTTGCTTTCAGTGGGCTGTTCAAATGTCAGATGACAGTCACAAGCCAAACATGCAGTAAATCCATAATCACAAGGGCTATTCTGAAAGCACTTCCACTTTTTGTGGCAGAGGCACACCAGCATTTATTTTTAAATCTTTACTGATTCTGTTGTAGTTTGTGATATGTGGACACAAAACATATCTAAGTGCAGCATTTGGAGACAAATTCCAAAGTCTAACACATCTGCTGCTTTTTATTTCCAAGAGCCATTAGCATATACAATTTTTGTTTCACTGTAAAACAGTCATAATCAAAAATGAACAGTCAATGAGTGGCAGTGCCACGCTAAAGACTCTTTCACCTAAAGACTCAGTGTAATTGCAGAGAAAAGGAAAACTCTCTCAAATGTGGGTGCCTGAGATACATGAGCATGCAGGTGCTCCAGGAGACTGAGCACAGCAGAAAAATAAAATCAAGCTTCCCACTTTGGTGCCAAACACAGATATCCCATTTTGAAATTACTCTGTTCATCAAAAAAGCTACTTTTCTCATTTTTATGTCTTCTAACTGTATTTAGCCCTTTGATGCTGTCAGTTCTGGTGTGCTCCTAAGCAAGAACAAGATGCATGCCAAAAAGCAGGCTGTCACTTGCTGTGACAAAGGACTACAGGCAATGGCTTGGAAAGGTGTGTAACACATACCATATTTTTTATCAAACAGCACTTCAACTTCCTTTCTCAAGTCTGTAATTCGTGTATTCCATTTGTCTGCAAAGAAAAGAAGAGGACATGTCAGACTATAAACAAAACTGAGAAGCTTGTAAAATCTGGGTTACTACTAAATGAAATATGAAGTGTGTACTTCGACTCGCAAACAGGTGCCTCCTGAGTACAGTACAGACTATCCTTAAAATGGCATAGATACATTAAAAAAAAAAGAAAAGTACAGAATAAAATGTTAAAGATTACTTCCAAAAGATGTATATTAAATGAAGTTTAAAAAAACACAACAAAAACCAGGTTAAAGTAACTTCCAAAAATTATTTATCTCTTTGATGGCTCAGTCATCAGCTCTTGCTGCCTCCAGGGGTAAAAGCAGTTTATAGGTGCTGCTGAAAGTTACCTAGATTTGAGTGCTGAAAAGCTTGATAAAGCTTACAGAAAGTATATGGAGTTGTTTTGGTGGAAATCTGTACAACTACATGGATCAGGAGGCATCTGCCCTTCTCTACTTTAATCCAGTATTTCTCCAAGACCTGGTGTTGCAAAATACCCCCAGAAATCCTATTCCTGAAAGAAAATACAGCTGCAAAAAAAAAAAGTTTATCCAAATCCAAACCTGTGTGTCCAATCATGCTGTCACATCAAATAACAAAAACCAACAGAGGCAGCCTGTGATGATGATTTTACTGCTGCAGTACATCTAAACAGAGACCAGGGCTATAAATGAAGGCTTGAACTAACATGTCTCAGTGCTGCACTACAAAATTACCCAAAACCTTTTCATAAAAAAGAGCAGGGAAACAAAATCATCTTGAATTTTCATCTTACCAAAATTGAACTTTATTCTCCCACTACTGCCCGAGTCGCTGGCTGACCTGGGGCTCCTCTGTCTCCTCTCACTGGGTACATAGTCATCATCATTATCTTAAACAGACAAAAACAAAATCATTGTTTTTTTTGTCCAGGGAACTTGTATGCAGCACTGGAACTGCTCTGAATTTCACAACTCTAACAGAATTAAGAAATTGTGCTTTTCAGGGCACCAAATTTTCAACAAACTACTTAACTGAGTAACTTCAGAAAGCTCCTGTTCCTACCTGTGAAGAAACAATTTGTTCCTTCAGAAGGGCCTGTGCAAAGCACCAGAGAGCAAAAAACAGAACTGCTCCTGTACTTGCTAAGGAAAACAACATTGTCTTCTGAAACATGACTGGGCATTGCATGATCATAAAACAGCCATGCAACAGCAAAAGGAATCACAGAATTAATTGTGCAGATAGGGACTACCTGTGTTATCTAACTGGAAGTAATATCATTCCAGTAGTAGATCTCAAAACACAGTACTGATGTTTTGTCTGAAGAGCTCAAATGTTTGAAACCCACTTTCAAACCAGTGTAAAACCAATGGGAACCAATGAAATTCAACAAACAGGTCAAATCTGCCTTAAACACACACAAGTGGACAGACAGCAGAACAGCAGGGACACTGCTGGGCAGCTTTAGAGCCACTTGGATGACAAAGGGAGCTGCTCAGTGCAAAGGTTTGGATCTCACACTTACCAATCTGAGACAGACACCTTGAGATTCTGATTACACCACCCACAACACTGCCTTTCTGTTCTGTTACCATTCTTCCCTGAAGCATTTGTTAACTACAAATGTTACACATAACCACAGTGTGGTTATAAAGCAATGTATTCTCCAGAATGAAGGAATGTTATAACATCTTCTCCATTCAATGAGAGAATTGGAAAACAGAATTTAGATAGAAATATGCCCAACCAACTGAAATCAATGATCTGGGGAACTGACCATCAAACGTGACTTCAAACTCAGCATCCTCACTTTTTTCCGACAAGTCATTTTGGGAAGAATCTCAAAGAGAAAGATAGGACTGTTAAATGATGGACATGGACAAGACTTTTAACCAAACACTCCATGCCTTTGCATCTAAACCAACATTGTCAAAGAAGCCCCTTGCATTCACAGCAAGTTACAAAAATAGAAGCAAAGATATATTTACCATGAGCGTTGAGGAATTCCAGACAAAGGCAAGGAGGTGAAGATTACACATACTCAAAAGTATGTAACTGATAAGCAGCTGACTGCTTAAAAAAGCTGGGTTTTTACAGTGAAATGGCTCACCTTTGATCCTGCCTGGGGAACCAGCATCACCATAGACCCTCATCTCACAGTATTCAGCAAAACCACGTGCAACTTTCCATACTTCTCTTACAGAAACTTGTAAAAACCAACAGATCTCAGAAAAGGGGGTGTTACAAAGCCTTCGGCTGACTCAAAGGGCCACACTCAGCATCTCTAGCTATAAAATTCTAGTCAAAACCAAGGCACAGTCGGAGTCCAGGTCATTTCCTATCACACTTCCCCTTCCTCACACTCCCCCTCAGTCAGGTGTAAAGCACATGGCATTATGCTGAGGAAAACAAACCATCTACATTTCTTTTCTCCAATGAGTTCAGTTAATTCTGCAACCAGCACAGGCAATGAACTTCATTTTCCTTTATCAGAAGAACTGCTGCTGAATTTCATGTACTGGTAACCCCTAACTATGGTGATAACTACCTTCAAAGAAAAACTAATGCCATTTGCAAGAAGGAGCACTGCTGCTAGCAAAACCTGCCTTGAAAAGCACACAGCTCAGGCTGGAGAGCCACGTGCTCAGAGCAAAGCCAGCAGGACATTGATGGCTCACACTCTGCCAAACCACCAAACTTTGGGTGTTGAGCACCTTAAAAATGCCCTTCATGACTTAATATAATGATGACTACCATGACTATTTGCTTATAGCAAGACCCAGAGTGGTGTGATTTGGGTGATTGAAAGCAAAACAAAGCAAAAAAATCAAAAAACCCAACCTGATGGAAATATTAAAAGTGAGTTGTTGGATAAGATTTACAATTTCAATTAGGCTACATATTTGCAAATATTTCTATGAAAAAATATCCAAGGATGGTAATTTATAAGCACAAAAACCACATCTGAAATGCCATAACTTTATTTCCACATCTTTTCCTTCACAGATATCAGAACTCTGCTGGCTGCCTTCAAAAATATAAAGTAAAAAACATATTCCTGACTGCAGAGAACCCTATAAACCAGACAGATTATGTGTCCCTAAACCAAAAACAACCAAACCACAGGATAAAGGAAAGGTACACAAAACATCCCAGGTGAAGCATCTTTAAACAGACTAAACTGAAGCACGTGGATGCATTTCTGTGGAGAACCCAACAGAAGGGATTAGGAAAGAACACAACCAAAAGATCCCAACTTCCTGTGAGTCTATTTACATCAATATGTCAAATAACAAAAAGCAACAGAGGTAAGCTATGATGATGATTGTACTGCTGCAATTCACCTACACAGAGACCAGGGCTCTTAAATGAAGGCTTGCACTAACATGTCTCACTCCTGCAGCACAAAATTACAGAAAACCTTTTCATTGAACACAGCAGGGTGATGAAATACTCTTGAATTTTCATCTTACCAGAATTGAACTCTGCCTCATTTCTTCTCTGAGTATTGGACTCTTCATTAACTGACTTGCTGCTCCTCCATCGCGTCTCACGGTACATGTAGGTATGGTCAGAATCTAAGAGAAATCAAATAGAAGTCACTGGGGTTTTGTGCAGGGAACTTGTGTGCAGCACTCGAACTGCTTTGAATTTCAGAACTCTAACAGAAGTAAGGAATTCTGTTTATGACAGCATCAAACTTTACAACACATTACTTACATGAGTAACTTCAGCAAGCTCCTGTTCCTACCTGTGAAGGAACAAATTGTTCCTCCAAAAACCCTGTGCAAAGTACAAGAGAGTAAAAAACAAAACTGCTCCTGTACTACCCAAGGAAAACAACATTGTCTTCTGAAACATGACTGGGCATTGCAAGATCATAAAAAAAACCACGCAACAGCAAAAGGAATCACAAAATAAATTGTGCAGATAGGGACTGCCTTTCTTATCTAATTGGAAATAATATCATTCCACTAGTGGATCTCAAAAGACAGTACCTATTTTTTCTTTGGAAGAGTTCAAATGTTCTAAAACCACTTTCAAACCAATGTAAAACAAATGGAAAACAATTAAATTCATCAAACAGGTTAAATCTGCCTTAAACACACCCAAGGGGACAGACAGGAGAACAGCAAACCTAGCAATGTGTCAGAGAGCTGCTACTCAGCCTGGCACTTCCCAATCCATCCCTATCTTCCCTAAGCTAATGAGCTTTTTAAACTGCCCAATTACCAATACCTCTAACCTCAGAGAAAACAAATGGGTAAACAAAGAAAACTAATTTCACATACAGAAAAATATGCACCCACATCACCAAGGGTATGGTTTACTTAGCAAGAATATAATCACATATTGACATATCTTATACATATACAGTTCTGTTATACTCTTTCAGAGAAAACCTTTTCAGAGAACTTTTACTTTTGTGCTAAAGGCCTTTACATATAAGCAGAACTGAATCACTGAATAACTCTTTCCATATAAACTTTTCTGTCAAGGTAATGATGGAGTTATTTCCATGCTGCATTGTAAAATGGTGAAATTATGGCCAGAAGTGTTCACTTTCTGAAAAATGCCCTGCCTACTTTCTAAATTGCTGATTGGGTGCTCCTAATCGAATTCCACAAGCAAGCACTGCAGAAGCCAATCTCAGCAGTGCTGTAAAGCAGTTCCAGGATGCTCAATCACAAATACAAGAAATACAGATCACCTCCTACCAAGATCCCAGCATGAGAACTGCAGGGACACTGCTGGGCAGCTTTAGAGCCATTTGGATGACAAAGGGAGCTGCTCAGTACAAAGGTTTGGATCTCACAGTTACCAATATGAGACAGACACCTTGAGGCTCTGCTTACACCACCTACAACACTGCCTTTCTGTTCTGGTACCATTCTTCCCTGAAGCATTTGTTAACCACAAATGTTTCATATAACTACAGTGTGGTTATAAATCAATGTGTTCTCCAGAATGAAGGAATGTTATAACATCTCCTTTCAATGAGTATTTTTCGTTAACAACACCTGAAAATTATGCAAAAGATACAAATTGCTATCAGGCATTATTTCAAAACCAGTCCAGCACTCCAATATGCTTCAGTATATTTTGGTTTTCTAATACTTCTCCACCAGGTTCATTTACCAAGCAGTGCACAATCAAAATTACACTCAACAACAGCACACAATTCTCTTCATTCAGTACCAAGTAATGCAATATATGGAAAACACATTTTGGATAGAAATATGCCCAAAACCCTGAAGTTAAGGACCCATGGTACTGACCTTCAAGGGTGACCTCAACCTCAGGATTCTCACTTATTTCTGACATGTCATGGTGGGAGGACTCTGAAAAAAAAACCAGGATCGTTGAATGATGGACATGGAAAATATTTTCAACCAAACACTCCATGCCTTTACATCTAATCCAACATTGTCACAGAAACCTCTTGCATTCACAGTATGACACAAAAATAGAAGCAAAAATATATTACCATGAGCCTTTGAGTAATTCCAGACAAAGGCAAGGAAGTGAAGATTACACTTGCTAAACTGCACATGCAGCAGAGCACAGTTGGTGCAATGACTGAAGGAAATTCCATCTTCTTGGCTTTGTAGGGTTAATACAATCAGAAGTATTTTCATCTAGAATTTTTATCTTACCAGAATTGAACTCTTCAGCTTTTCTCTCAGCATCGGGAGATTCATTTGCCAAATTATTGCTCTTAAGTCTCTTGTCAGGTGGCAGATTGTCTTCATCATCATCTTTAAGAAACAATAAAAAACCCCCTGTTTTTTTGTCCACGGAATTCGCATGCAGAACGGGAACTGCCTTGAATTTCGAAACTAAAACAGAAATAAGGAATTGTGTTTATCAGGGCACCAAATTTTACAAGACATTATGTACATGAGCAAGTTCAGCAAGCTCCTGTTCCTACCTGTGAAGGAACAACTTGTTCCTCCAAAAGCGCACGTGTGTGCAAAGCACAAGGGAGCAAAAAACAAAACTGCTCCTGTACTTCCCAAGGAAAACAACATTGTCTTCTGAAACATGACTGGGCATTGCAAGATCATTAAAAAAAACACGCAACAGCAAAAGAAATCACAATAAATTGTGCAGATTGGGACTGCCTTTCTTATCTAATTGGAAATAATATCATTCCACTAGTAGATCTCAAAAGAAAGCACCTATGTTTTTTCTTGAAGAGCTCAAATGTTCTAAACCCACTTTCAAACCAATGTAAAACTAATGGGAACCAATGAAATTCATCAAACAAGTCAACTCTGCCATAAACACACAAAAGTGCACAGACAGGAGAACAGCAAACCTAGCAATGTGTCAGAGAGCTGCTACTCAGCCTGGCACTTCCCAATCCATCCCTATCTTCCCTAAGCTAATGAGCTTTTTAAACTGCCCAATTACCAATACCTCTAACCTCAGAGAGAACAAATGAGTAGAGCCGACAAAGGAAACTAATTCCACATGCAGAAAAACATGCACCCACATCACCAAGGGCATGGTTTATTTAGCAAGAATATTATCACATATTTACATATCTTGTACCAATTCAGTTCTGTTATATTCTGTCAGAGAAAAACTTCTGAGAGCACTCTCACTTTTGTGGTAAAGGCCTTCACATATAAGCAGAACTGAATGACTCTTCATATATCAACTTTTCTGTCAAGGTAATGATGGAGTTATTTCCATGCTACATTGTAAAATGGTGAAAGTAATGCCAGAAGTGTTCACTTTCTGAAAAATGCCCTGCCTACTTTCTAAATTGCTGATTGGGTGCTCCTAATCGAATTCCACAAGCAAGCACTGCAGAAGCCAATCTCAGCAGTGCTGTAAAGCAGTTCCAGGACGCTCAATCACAAATACAAGAAACACAGCTCACCTCCTACCAAGATCCCAGCATGAGAACTGCAGGGACACTGCTGGGCAGCTTTAGAGCCACTTGGATGACAAAGGGAGCTGCTCAGTGCAAGGGTTTGGATCTCACAATTACCAATATGAGACAGACACATTGAGGCTCTGCTTACACCACCTACAACACTGCCTTTCTGTTCTGGTACCATTCTTCCCTGGAGCTAGTTTTAACTACAAATGTACATGTAACTACAATGTGTTTATAAAGTAATGTGTTCTCTAGAATGAAGGAATGTTATAACACCTTCTCTGTTTAAGGAATATTTTTTGTTACCTTGATGAAGTCACAATATTTACAAATTGCTATCAGGCATCATTTCAAAACCAGCCCACCAAGTCCAATCTGCTTCAATATATTGCGATTTTCTAAAACTTGTCTGCCAGGTTCATTTATCAAGTAGTGCACAATCAAAATTACACTCAACACCAACACACAATTCTCTTCATTCACTGCCAAGTATTGCAGGTTTTGGAAAACAGAATTTAGATAGAAATATGCCCAAAAAACTGAAATTAAGGACCTGCAGAACTGACCTTCAACAGTGACCTCAACCTCAGGATTCTCAGTTGTTTCTGACATGTCATGGTGGGAGGAATCTGAAAGAGAAAGACAGGACTTCTGAATGGTGGACATGGACAAGATTTTCAACCAAATACTCCATGCCTTTGCATCTAAACCAACATTGTCAATGAAACCTCCTGCATTCACGGCATGCAACAAAAATAGAAGCAAAGACATATTTACCATGAGTTAATCTATGATGATGATTATACTCCTGCAATTCACCTACACAGAGACCAGGGCTCTTTAATGAAGGCTTGCAGTAAAATGTCTCACTCCTGCAGCACAAAATTACCCAAAACCTTTTCAGAAAACAAAGCAGGGAAACAAAATCATCTTGAATTTTTATCTTACCACAATTGAACTCTTCTTCTTCTCTTCTCTCAACATTGGCATCTTCATTAGACGAATTGCTGCTCCGCTGTCTCTTGTCAGGTGGTGGGGAGTCATCCTCATCATCTTTAAGAAACAATTAAATAATGTTTTTTTTGTCCAGGAAACTCGAGTGCAGCACTGGAACTGCCATGAATTTCTAAACTAAAACAGAATTAAGGACGTGTGCTTATCAGGGCATCAAATTTTGCAACAAATTACTTAACTGTGTAAATTCAGATATCTCCAGTTGCTACCTGTGAAGGAACAACTTGTTCCTTCAAAAGGCCTGTGCAAAGCACAGGAGAGCAAAAAACAAAGCTACTTCTAAGGAAAGCTACCTTCCTAAGGAGGTAGCAACTTTCCTAAGGAAAACAACATTGTCTTCTGAAACGTGACTAAGCATGGCATGATCATAAAACAGCCATGCAACAGCAAAAGGAATCACAGAATAAATTGTACAGATAGGGACTACCTGTGTAACCTAACTGGAAGTAATATCATTCCAGTAGTAGATCCCAAAAGAGAGTACCTATGTTTTGTCTGGAAGAGCTCAAATGTTCTAAACCCATTCTCAAACCAGAGAAAAACCAATGGGAACCAATGAAATTCATCAAACAGGTCAACTCTGCCATAAACACACACAAGTGGACAGACAGCAGAACAGCAGGGACACTGCTGGGCAGCTTTAGAGCCACTTGGATGACAAAGGGAGCTGCTCAGTGCAAAGGTTTGGATCTCACACTTACCAATATTAGACACACATTGAGGCTCTGCTTACACCACTTGCAACACTGCCTTTCTGTTCTGGTACCATTCTTCCCAGAAGCATTTGTTAACTACAAATGTTTCATATAACCACAGTGTGGTTATAAAGCAATGTGTTCTCCAGAATGAAGGAATGTTATAACATCTTCTCCATTCAATGAATATTTTTCATTACCAACACATGAAAATTACTCCAAAGATACAAATTGCTGTCAGGCATCATTTCAAAACCAGCCCACCAAGTCCAATATACTTCAGTATATTTTGGTTTTCTAGTACGTCTCCACCAATATCATTTACAAAGCAGTGAACAATCAAAATTACACTCAACACCAACACACAATTCTCTTCATTCACTGCCAAGTATTGCAGGTTTTGGAAAACAGAATTTAGATAGAAATATGCCCAACCAACTGAAATCAATGATCTGGGGAACTGACCATCAAACGTGACTTCAAACTCAGCATCCTCACTTTTTTCCGACAAGTCATTTTGGGAAGAATCTCAAAGAGAAAGATAGGACTGTTAAATGATGGACATGGACAAGACTTTTAACCAAACACTCCATGCCTTTGCATCTAAACCAACATTGTCAAAGAAGCCCCTTGAACTCACAGCATGCAATAAAAATAGCAGCAAAGATATTTTACCATGAGCCTTTCAGCAATTCCAGACAAAGGCAAGGAGATGGGGATTACACTTGCTAAACTGCACATGCTACACTGCAGGGTTGCTGCTATGACTGAAGGGAATTCCATCATCTTTTCTTGTAGGCTAAATACAATGATAAGGATTTTCTCCTCTCTTACCCAGGATTACTGAAAATATAAACAAAGACTGCCTGTCCCACAGATTAGGGATTTTTTTACCAGCTCTACAGACTCATGGCTGCTGTGCTATCTTATGCTGCTCCATAACAGGCTGCAAGGCCAACAATCAAACATAGGAGGGAAATTCATGATCACAGTGCTTTTGTTGGGGCAGAGTGCCCCAACAACACAAGCAGGATTAGCCAATCAACACTCACTGGGAGAAAGAGCAATTTATACTGAACTACACTACAGTTAAACAAAGTGAAGCTAATTGTATCAGGAACTGTATCAAAACTTCATTCTCTGTTATCAGGAGAAATGCTGCTGAATTTCATGTAATGGTAACCCCTAACTATGGTGTTATCTACCTTCCAAGAAAAACTAATGCCATTTGCAAGAAGGAGCACTGCTGCTAGCAAAACCTGCCTTGAAAAGCACACAGCTCAGGCTGGAGAGCCACGTGCTCAGAGCAAAGCCAGCAGGACATTGATGGCTCACACTCTGCCAAACCACCAACCTTTGGGTGTTGAGCACCTTACAAATATCCAAGGATGTTAATTTATCCTCAGAAATACACTTCACATCTCAAATGCTATAACTGTATTTCCATACCTGTTCTTCCTGTCCTGCCATCAGAACTCTGGTGCCTGCCTTCAAAAATATAAAGTAAAAAACACATTCCTGACTGCACAGAACCCTATAAAAGCAGACAGATTAATGTGCCCATAAACCAAACCAAACCAAAGCAAACCACATAATAAAGGAGGATCACAAAACATCCCAGGTGAAGCATCTTTAACCAGACTAAGCTGAAGTGCATGGATGTGTTTCAGGGGAGAACCCAACAGAAGGGATAAGGAAAGAAAAAGAACACGACCAGAAAATCTCAACTTCTTGTGCATCAATTTACATTGTCATGACAAATAACAAAAAACAACAGAGATAACCTATTAGGATGATTATACTGCTGCAATTCACCTACACGGAGCCTAGGGCTCTAAAATGAAGGCTTGCACTAATGTATCTCACTCCTGCAGCACAAAATTACCCAAAACTTTTTCATAAAACAAAACAGGGAGATAAAAT
This sequence comes from Geospiza fortis, assembly GCF_000277835.1. Classification (NCBI taxonomy): domain Eukaryota; kingdom Metazoa; phylum Chordata; class Aves; order Passeriformes; family Thraupidae; genus Geospiza; species Geospiza fortis. The sequence goes on along the minus strand of NW_005054381.1, from coordinate 280,816 downwards.
CATCTTACTGCAGTTGAAATATTTTGCTTTTCTTCTCCTTCTATTGGCAGTTTCCTTAGCCGACCTGGTGTTCCTCCTCCTCTTTCTCTTGCTAGGCGGCAGATACTCATCATCATCATCATCTAAAAAAAAAAAACAATTAAAAAAAAAATGGGTTTTTTGTCCATGGAAATCAGGCATAGCTCTGGAACTGCCTTGAATTTCAAAACTTAAACAGAAATAAGGAACTGTGGGCAACAAATTTTGCAGTAAATTACTTACCTGAGTAACTTCAGAAAGCTCCTGTTCTTACCTGTTTTCTAATACTTCACCACCAGGTTCGTTCACCAAGCAGTGCACAATCCAAACTATACTCAATACCAGCACACAATTCTCTTCATTCAGTGCCAAGTAGTGCAATATGTGGAAAACGCATTCTGGATAGAAAAATGCCCAAAAAATTGTAATCAATGACCTGCAGAACTGACCTTGACTAGTGATTTCAGGCTCAGAATCCTCACTTGCTTCTGACGAGTCATCGTGGGAGGAATCTGAAAGAGAAAAACAAGACTGCTGAATGATGGGCAAGATTTTTAACCAAACATGCCATGCCTCTCCATCTAAACCAACATTGTCAAAGAAGCCCCTTGCAGTCATGGCATGCAACAAAAACAGAAGCAAAGATATTTTACCATGAGCCTTTGAGCAATTCCAGACAAAGGCAAGGAGGTGGGGATTACACTTGCTGAACTGCACATGCTACACTACAGAGTTGCTGCTATGACGGAAGGGAATTCCATCATCCTGGCTTTCTAGGGTTAATACAATCATAAAACACCTTCTGTTACCCAGGATTACTGAAAATATAAACAATGGCTGCCTGTCCCCACAGATTAGGGATTTTTTTACCAGCTCTACATGATAATGGGGGCCCTGGAAAATGTTAAAAATAGACTCTGAAAATGTTAGGCTTTGTGTTTTGCCAGATCATTGCACCTGCATAAGCAGTATGATAAATGATATAATTGTTAGAGGTGATGATTGTTTAGTAATTAAATATAATTATTGTATAGCCATAAGAAGAATCATGAGAAATTATGTTAGAAATTTAAGGGGGAACCACAAGGGGTCATGCTTGATTGAAATCTGTGTATACAACAGAACAATATAAGTTGAATAATTAACATGAAAACTATATAACGATAGAATATAAAAACATGTTCCTCTCGAATGTATGGTCAGAGTCAGATTTGGGTTCATACCCTTGACACCCAGAGCTCTTCAATAAAAGCACTGACATGATCATTTTCGTGGTTATATGTTTCCGAACGCTAACATACAGACTCATTGTTTCTGCACTATGATGATTTCCATAACAGGCTGCAAGGCCAACAATCAATGAAATATGGGAGGGAAATTCATGATCACAGTGCTTTTGCTGGGGCAGAGTGCACTAAAAAGACAAGCAGGATTAGCCAATCAACGCTCGCTGTGAGAAAGAGCAATTTATACTGAACTGCACTCCAGTTAAACAAAGTGAAGCTAATTGTATCAGAAACTCTATCAAAATTAATCAGCAGTGCATGAAGAAACATATTTTAGTTATTCCAGCAGAGCAAAGCTTCACTGGTGCATTTTGAAGAGCATCTTCTTTCAGATCTCTGTAAGCTGGGGTATGGTATCACTTTGGGAGCAAGGCTGAAGGAATCTTTGCTTCAAAGGTTTCTCTTCACACAATATGTGGGGTGTAGAGCAGAAATTCAGCTCTATCTACTGGGACACCTCAACTGCAGTATACTTGAACCATGTCAAATACATCACCCAGTTCATGGAAAACAGCATCATGTTTAGGTCAAATTCCAAGGCAGTTCTGGGTACATAACTAGCAAATGCAAAGTATTACACAAAGGAAGAATTAGGAGTTGTTTTCCTAGACATGAACATAAAATAGGGTCGTAAAAAAGCTCTAACTGTATTTCCACATCGGCTCCTGTACTGCCATCAGAACTCTGGGGGCTGCCTTCAAAAATATGAAGTAAAAAACATATTCCTGACTGCACAGAACCTTATAAAGCAGACAGATTAATGTGCCCATAAGCCAAACCAAACCACAGGAAAAAAGGAGACGTACAGGATCACAAAAAATTCCAGGTAAAGCACCTTTAACCAGACTAAACTGACGGGCATCTATGCATTTCTGTGGAGAACCCAATAGAAGGGATCAGGAAAGAACATAACTAGAAAATCTCAACTTTCTATCTGTCTATTTATGTCTTCATGTCAAATAACAAAAACCAAGAGAGGCAGCCTATGATGATGATTATACTGCTGCAATACATCTACACAGAGCCCATGGCTCTTAAATGAAATTCCAGAAGTGCTCTGTATCTTTTAATTCTTTAGCTTCTATAATCCTCTCAAAAAGGTTTTAAATAATCAGTTGATGTGACAGTTATTTTTACAAGATACTGATTATTTTTGAAGCAAAAAATCACCCAAAACCTTTTCATTAAACAATGCAGGGAAATAAAATATTCTTTAATTTTCATCTTACCAGAATTGGACTCTTCTGCATTTCTTCTCCCAGTACTGGCCCCTTCATTAGCCGACTTGGTGCTCTTCTGCCTCTTGTCAGGTGGTGGATAGTCGTCATCATCTTCTTAAAGAAACAAAAAAAAGAAAAAAATTGGTTTTTTACTTTTGTGCTAAAGGCCTTTACATATAAGCAGAACTGAATGACTCCTCTCATATAAACTTTTCTGTCAAGGTAATGATGGAGTTATTTCCATGCTGCATTGCAAAACACAGAAAGTAATGGCAGAAGTGTTCACTTCCTGAAAAATGCCCTGCCTACTTTCTAAATTGCTGATTGGGTGCTCCTAATCGAATTCCACAAGCAAGTACTGCAAAAGCCAATCTCAGCAGTGCTGTAAAGCAGTTCCAGGACGCTCAATCACAAATACAAGAAATACAGATCACCTCCTACCAAGATCCTAGCATGAGAACTGCAGGGACACTGCTGGGCAGCTTTAGAGCCACTTGGATGACAAAGGGAGCTGCTCAGTGCAAAGGTTTGGATCTCACAGTTACCAATATGAGACAGACACCTTGAGGCTCTGCTTACACCACCTACAACACTGCCTTTCTGTTCTGGTACCATTCTTCCCTGAAGCATTTGTTAACCACAAATGTTTCATATAACTACAGTGTGGTTATAAAGCAATGTGTTCTCCAGAATGAAAGAATGCTATAGCATCTTCTCTGTTCAATGAGTATTTTTAATTAGCAACACCTGAAAATTACTCCAAAGATACAAATTGCTGTCAGGTATCATCTCAAAACCAGCCCACCAAGTCCAATATGCTTCAGTATATTGTGTTCTTCTAATACTTCTCTACCAGGCTCGTTTACCAAGCAGTGCACAATCCAAACTCCACTCAACACCAGCACACAATTCTCTTCAATCAGTGCCAAGTAATACTTGGGAAACACATTTTGGATAGAAAAACACCCAAAAAACTGAAATTCAGGTGGTACTGACCTTCAATGGTGACCTCAACCTCAGGCTTCTCACTTATTTCTGACATGTCATGGTGGGAGGACTCTGAAAGGGAAAAACAGGACAGTTGAATGATGGACATGGACATGATTTTCAACCAAATACTCCACGCATTTGCATCTAAACCATCTAGGTAAAACCTTATGAAACAAGGGCCTTGTTACCCTTGTAAAATCATGGCTCAGGCCTGTTACTTTAGCTAAGCAGGAAAGGGCTATGGGAACATGACACAGCTGCACTGGAGGCAGAAAAACAAGTTATATAACCATGACATGCTCACATCGTGGTTTAGGGCAGTTGGTTGGATTATATCTGTTCTACTAAAATGGAATGTAATAGATAATGGGCTACCTGCTTAAAAAGGGCCTGGTTTTTGCAATAAACAACTCTCCTTTGCACCTGCCAGGGGACTCTGCATCACTCTGCTTTCTACTATTTATCCTCACAAAAAACATTCACATCTCATAGGCTATAACTGAATTTCCACATCTGTTCGTTCATTGCCATCAAAACTCTGGTGGCTGCCTTCAAATATATAAAGACATTCCTGACTGCACAGAACCTAATAAAAGCACACAGATTAATGTGCCCATAAGTCAAACCAAACCAAACCACAGAATAAAGGAGAGGTATAGGATCACAAAACATCCCAGGTGAAGCATCTTTAACCAGACTAAACTGAAGTGCATGGATGTGTTTCTGTGGAGAAGCCAACAAGAGGGATCAGGAAAGAACACAACCAGAAAATCTCAACTTTCTGTGCGTCACTTTACATCATCACGTCAAATAACAAAAAACAACCAAGGCAGCCGACAAGGATGATTATACAGCTGCAATACATCTGCACAGAGCCCATGGTTCTTAAATGAAATTCCGAAAATGTTTATTTTTTAGCTTAATTCTGGCAAAAAGGTTCTAATTGATCAGTTGATATGACAGTTATTTTTGCAATAATACTGAACTTTTTGGCACCACAAAACCACCCAAAACTTTTTCATAAAACACAGCAGGGAGACAAAATCATCTTTAATTTTTGTCTTACCAAAACTGAATTCTTCTGCATTTCTTCTCCCAGTATTGGCAGCTTCAGTAGCTGAACTGGGGCTCCTCAAGCTCTCTTCAGGGGGCATGTACTCATCATCATCATCATTATCATCACCAATATCAACATCATCTTTAAGAAAGAAAAAAAAAACCAAACACAACTAGTTTTCTGTCCAGGAAACTTGAGTGCATCACTGGAACTGCCATCAATTTAAAACTCTAACAGAATTAAGGAACTGTGCTTATCAGGGCACCAAATTTTGCAATAAATTACTTAACTGAGTAACCTCAGAAAGCTCCTGTTCATACCTATGAAGGAACAATTTGTTCCATCAGAAGGGCCTGTGCAAAGCACAAGAGAGCAAAAAACAAAGCTGCTCCTGTACTTCCTAAGCAAAACAACATTGTCTTCTGAAACATGACTGGGCATTGCATGATCATAAAACAGCCATGCAACAGCAAAAAGAATCACAGAATTAATTGTGCAGATAGGGACTACCTGTGTTGTCTAACTGGAAGTAACATCAAAACACACGACCAATGTTTTGTCTTTAAGAGTTCAAATGTTTGAAACCCACTCTCAAACCACTGAAAAACCAATGGGAACCAATGAAAATCATCAGCAGGTCAACTCTGCCATAAACACAAACAAGTGGACAGACAGCAGAACAGCAGGGACACTGCTGGGCAGCTTTAGAGCCACTTGGATGACAAAGGGAGCTGCTCAGTGCAAAGGTTTGGATCTCACACTTACCAATCTGAGACAGACACCTTGAGATTCTGATTACACCACCTACAACACTGCCTTTCTGTTCTGGTACCATTCTTCCCAGAAGCATTTGTTAACCACAAATGTTACATGTAAGTACAATGTGGTTATAAAGCAAAGTGCTCTCCAGAATGAAGGAATACTATAGCATCTTCTCCATTCAATGAGTATTTTTCATCATCAAAACTTGAAAATTACTCCAAAGATACAAATTTCCGTCAGGTATCATCTCAAAACCAGCCCACCAAGTCCAATAGGCTTCAGTATATTGTGGTTTTCTAATACTTCTCCACCAGGCTCGTTCACCAAGCAGTGCACAATCCAAACTCCACTCAACACCAGCACACAATTCTCTTCATTCAGTGCCAAGTAATGCAGGCTTTGGAAAACACACTCTGGATAGAAAAATGTCTGAAATCAATGACCTGGGGAACTGACCTGCAGAACTGAACTCAACCTCAGAATCCTCACTTGTGTCTGACGAGTCAGGCTGGGAGGTCTCTGAAATGGAAAAACAGGACTGCTGAATGGTGGACAAGGACAAGATTTTCAACCAAGCACTCCATGCCTTTGCATCTGAACTACATTGTCAAGGAAGCCCCTTGCATTCACAGCATGCAACAAAAATAGAAGCAAAGATATTTTACCATGACCCTTTGAACAATTCCAGACAAAGGCAAGGAGATGAGAATTACACTTGCTAAACTGCACATGCTACACTGCAGAGTTGCTGCTATGACTGAAGGGAATTCCATCACCCTGGCTTTCTAGGGTTAAGACAATCACAAGGATTTCCCCCTCTCTTACCCAGGATTACTGAAAATATAAACAAAGGCTGCCTGTCCCCACAGATTAGGAATTTTTTTACCAGCTCTACAGACTCATTGTTTCTGCACTATGATGATTTCCATAACAGGCTGCAAGGCCAACAATCAATGAAATATGGGAGGGAAATTCATGATCACAGTGCTTTTGCTGGGGCAGAGTGCCCCAACAACACAAGCAGGATTAGCCAATCAATGCTCACTGTGAGAAAGAGCAATTTATACTGAACTGCACTCCAGTTAAACAAAGTGAAGCTAATTGTATCAGAAACTCTATCAAAATTAATCAGCAGTGCATGAAGGAACATTTTAATTATTCCAGGAGAGTAAAGCTGCACTTATGTATTTTGAAGAGTATTTTCCTTTAGATCTCATTGTCAGTTGCACTTACAATTTATTAAGCTGAGTTTTATTAAACTGTATAAGTCATTATGAAACAGACTGGATTTCTTGAGAAACAATTTACACAAACAACTTGTGCTTTAGAGTGATCAACCTGATGCTCCTCTTTGAATTTAGAAAAGGAAGAAATTAAGTTCCCGTCTACATGTACTTGGACAGCTGGAAATTAAAGCAACCATAATTTTCATTTCTGTCCATGTTTAGAGTTCCAATACCCTCAGTTTTTTTGGCAAATGAAGTAGAAAAGCTGTGAAAAGCAAAACTCACACACTCAATTTCTAAAACAGATGTGAGGAAAAGAACAAGTAAAAGATCTACCTGTGTAACTTTTTCCAGGAGCAATTTTTTCATCTGTCTCTGGTGCTTTGGAAGGGCCTGCTGGAGAATAGAGAGAACAGTTTTTAAAGGTGTCTTACAACAAACACATAGTTCCAGTCCATACAGGAATTTGCCAAGTAACTTTTAATTTCCTGTATTATGGGCTCACTTCATATTTTCTGTAATGTTAAACTTTGGAAATACTCTGTTAAATATTAAATATTTAATATTTAAATCCTCAATTAAATATTCAAATCCTTACTTACTTGGTTTAACAGAATAAAAATGGGGTTAGTGGCAGCATTGTACATTTCTTGGACTACTGAACAGGCAAGTGACTCATGCTGAACAGCAGGCTTTCAACTAATAAACTAATTTTTAAGAAAGAAATGTTCATGCTTCTGCCTTTCTTCAAGGACACTTTAATCAGCTAGATCTTTTTTCTGTTCATTAAAGTTTATATTCCTAAGGAGTATTCTTTGACCTCAACATTCCTATCTACATTTAATACATAAATTTACCAGGATTAAAGTAATTTATGACACTCCAAGGCTGTTTACTTTCCATTACAACAGCTCTTTTGAAGACTACAGACTGGTTAAAAAAAGACTGGTGCAGAAAGCAGCACAAAAACTACACATAACCTATTATTATCACTCCTAAATTATTTGTGTTTATTTAGTGTTAATTTATTTATTTGTGTTTATTTAGTGTTTATTAACACTAAATTAACACTCCTAAAACCCTACTGCTTACTGCTGTGGCTCTTCTGCAGCTGCGCTAGAAGGGTGAGCTGCTTGCAGCACAAACAACACCACACTGAGCAAGAGGCCATTCTGTACCACAGAAACGGCACAGGTATGGAAAACCTGCCCATGTGTGGCAAACAGGAGTAACTGGAACTGACTGATTCGGACAAATTGTTCTGTGCAAATCTCATAATTTCCGTGTGCATTTGCAAAAGCAATCTGCAGAAGCTCATATAGCTGACCAGAAATTCTAGTTGTTTAGAGATATGTTAATAAATGTATCAGCAAGAGTATTAATAGTTCCACAAGAGAAAATCTCCTGTTAATTAATAAGGCAATGAAATATTCTAAACTCTATTGCATCTGCACAGTAAGAAAGAAAATACAGAAAAGACTATTGTCACAATCAGACTTTGTGAGTATTTCAGTCAAGTGAAAACACATATACAGAATCAAATAAGTGAATATCTAAGTACTAAAGAAAACAATGTTAATTAGGTGGTTATAATAATGCTAACTTGAACAGTTCTGCCTAATTTGATTATTCAGATTTTCAAAGAGATTAAAAATGAACAGCATTTCAAGTGAGGAACCTATGCAAAGTTCTTTGCTTGAAACACATTTCTTTCAGCAGGTGCTGCTTAGATCTTCTGCCACTTTTCTTTGTTGGGGGAAGGTGTTTCCCCCCCTCTTTTTTTTTTTTCATTTGTTCACTTCAGAGGAGCTCCCTGATTTTGTTCAAAATACAGTTCCACAAACACTGATGTTGGCACAGCCTAACCATAGCCCAAAGATGGGGAAAAACAGGGAGGAAAAGGAGCCAGAGACACTGGTGGTCCTCCAGGCCTCAACAGAAAGAATTCTCATACCAATAGTGTGATCTGCACCTGTCAGGGGTGAGTGGGAATAGAACAAAATCCCCCAGGGTGTACTGAAAATGTCTCCATGGACTAAATTTGCTTTTATTTAAATAAGCATATTCAGCAGATGCACCCAGTCAGGTTTGTCATTTCCTAAGAACTCCTGTGAACATGCAATTATTATTACTCATAAGGCACTGACACAAAAAAGTATGCATCCCACTATAATCAAATATCTCAAAATATGCACAGTTTTGCATGTATTCCTTAATTCAGAAATCCTGATAGGATTGTTTTACCCCCATATTCTGAAGTATTCTCTGTATTGCATTATCTTTGTGCCAAATACATGCTGTGACAGCAGTAAAAAAGGAAAACTAATAGTCTTTCATGCTTTTAAACTTGAAGAAATACTTCTCTAGTTACAAAGATAAACTTAGTAGATTTACAGCCCTTGGCATGAAGCACAGAGAATTCAGTCCTTTTATCTGTAATATTGATAAAAACTACAGTACATGTAGTAAAACCATCAGATTTTTTTTTCAAAAGTGGCCAACACAGATTATTTCATGACACTTGAATATTTTTCCATATTACAAAGCTTGGACAGAGGAAAAAAGCAGTATGAAAAAGTTGTTTCAGAAATTAAAACATGTCAAACTATAGATTCTGCTGTCCTAATTTAGTAAAGACTAGAAAATTAAATTTAAAAGAGTTCTACCACCAAGAGATATTAATAAAAACAGATACATTTCCACTTTACTGCATTAATGCACACAACAGGCAGAAATACAAAGGTATGACATAACCAAGGAAAGCAAAAATCAAGTACAGTGGTAACCAGATCAAAAGAAACTCCATCCAGAAAGAAAGATATGAAAAAAATCACAAAATAAAAAAAAAAAGAAAACTCAAGAAAGAACTAAATTCTACCAGTGAAGGTAGGATGTAGGAGGAAGGATGGGCACAGAAGCGGGAAATTTAGTTACTAAAACCACAGGACACCTTAGAAGTAAAATCTTTCAGTATGTTTATGTCTTGGAATCTGAACTTCAGATGTGTAGGCAAAGCTGAGCAGTTTCACCTTGAACCAGAGAAAGCAGAGGTTATCCTCTTCAGCTAACAGCCAGCTCTTACACAGCACAGGCACTTGGGAACTCTAACACCCACACCAAACCTTGGTCTTTCATGAGCAGATAAATACAGGACAGATCACTGCACCCAAAGCATGTGCCTGGTCTAGGATTCAGCAGTGCAGTGGAACCTCTGTAAGAGATGGCTGTTGGCATAAATTGAAACTCCTGAAATGTCTGTTACAAATAGATGATTTTTCACATTCCAACAAATCCATTAAAGACAAGAGTAGATGTCATTCCCTCAACAGTCACAGCTATTCTTTCTGTCTACACACCTACACACCATTTACTAAAACACCGATTCCAAACATTTCAGCCTCAGTTTCTAATGGATTATGTCCTAATGTCCTAACACCACACAGCCAAACCTGTGCCACTTGGCAGAAGGAATGGATTTATCACCTCAGGGATAAGCAATGCTCACTTTTCTGGCTACCTTTTTTGTACTTTTGGCACTTTTTTGTAAGCTACCCATATGTAGCAATGTGAACTAGATGTGATTCCCTTCAGGAAACACAACACTGTGCTCACTTTATATTCTGGAATTTCTTGGTTTAAGACAATACCTGCACAGTCAGTGTTACATGACAGCCTAGCTTCACAGATTTAGCTCCATTAAAATGGACATAATTGTCTAGTATTCTGAGAGATCTCCAAAGGGGAAATATTTTGTTGTTAGAGACATTCTAACAGACATTCATTATTTTTAAGGTTTCAGAGTGAGAATAAATGCAAAGTTTACATTCACATTTTGGGCTTTTTCTCTGTAGAAGAAGACATTTTCAATCTCATTTGGGTTTGGATGTATGTCCTGTATTTTAACTATCTCACTAACATTGTCAAGAATTCCAAAACTGATAGTACTGTTCAACTACATGGTGTTTTAAAGAGAAAAGCTGTTAGGCAGTTTTTTACTCACTTCTAGGTGTTTTTAAAACTGAACCAGGCAATTCACAGGACAGACTGTTTACAGCCTTTTCCTTCTGCTTCCATTTTTCTTCATTTTAACTTCAAGGCACCAGTGAAGACCTACATTCACAAAATTTACAGGATAACACGCCACTTTTACAAAGTGTTTGGTCATAAGTCAGCAAATAATTAAGTTCTGTATGGGTTATGCCACCAAAAACCCCTGCTTTATCCTGTAATGATAAAGCACTCAGCACTCACTCAGCAGTACCACATTTATGAGCCCCAAAGGTTTGTTTTTATACAGGACTAATGGGGTATTCTCAAATCTGAAAATACATTTGACTCTTGAGAAATTATTATTTAATTTCTTCATTTCTAGTAAAAATACTAAATTATATTTAAACCACTAAACCAAGAAACAGCATTCTCAGTTATGTTTCTTTTCATAAGAGCCATAGCAACTGATACTTACAGGTAAGGCACATGCAGGAACACTAGCTAACATAGCTGGAATGCCCCAGGATGTGTCACTTAGTCCTGATGGTAAACACTCAGTCCTTTTCCTCATTTAGCCAATCATCAAAATCTGGACCTTTTTCCCAGAACAGGTTGTCTTTGGTCTCCCCCAAGTTTAACACTGCAGCAACCTTCACATTTGTCCTGGACATTTGAAAAAACATCCACTACCACAGTGTTTGCACTGGTTTGAAAGCAAACCAGTGGGAGATTCCAAATCAGAACAACCATTTAATAGAAAAATTAAAATAAAAAGAGAAAACACTGGCTTAAACTGACTTAAGAGTGCGAATACAAAGTGATACCCTGTTGGTCAGGGTAGTGGCAGCAGTCCAATTAAATGGTGGCTGCAGATCTGTTGGAGTGATTGATGTGGTTCTGTTGAAGCAGTGATCCTGTAGAAGGGTCTGGTCTTCCTCTGAAGGTCCAGTGGTGGTTATGTAGCCCCTGTCCTCTAGGAATTCAGCAGGTAAGGCTACCCATGGTGCTACAAACCTCAGATTGTATCCAGGTAGGAATGCTTGGTTCCTCCTCCTGGGCAGAGCATCTCCCAATGGGATGATGGAATTTTATGAGTCATGCAGAGAGACCTGATGGCCCATTAGCAGAGACACACCCCAGAGTTATCAGGGATGGGTCATGGAGGAGAGATAAGGAACACTGCCCCACCTGCTCTAACAGCTTCTGAAGATGGTAACAGAATACATACTTTGGGTTACATCTTACTTTGTAACTTAAGACAGTGCTAGAGCCCACTGACAGAAAACTGCCCCTCATTCTCTGTCAATACACCCACATGAAGTCTTAGATGGCTGAGTCCCTACTTCTCAGCCATCTTATTGTGTACTGCTAAAACAACTCTAAATTTAGTAATTCAGTATTACCTCATGGCAACATCTAAATGGTGCAACCTTCAACCGAGATGAGAAGAACATCCACCTACAGATATAATTTTCCCTCTTTGATTAACAGGAAGAGTTAGTGTGCCACCCAGGCACACAGCACATTGATCAGCATTACAGATCTTTGAGAGGAAGCACTTAGAGAAAAAATACAACCATTAAATTTTATCAGTGAATCACTTTCTCCAGGAAGCCCCAGCAGATTGCTGTTCTCTAATACTTAAGTTGTTTCTTCTCAGAAACTGATAACCCTGGCTTTTGCTGTAGGTTATTTTTAGCAAAATTTATTACCTTATCTGTTTTCTTTATTTTGTAGCACATCTCTCCAAAGGCAATGCTGGGGCAGACTGTCATTCCTCAGGAACACCCCTCAGAATAACCACTTTTTAAAGGTTCACTTCTTGTACAGCACCACCACCCATACACCTATGTGCCTCCAGAATTTATAGCTCTATAGTCTGGACAACCTTTGGTTTGAATCAGAGTGATAGCCACACAAAGAATGAAGGGGAAGCTGCTTTACTTGTCTAGTCAGCATGACTTGAAAGAGAAAACATCTTTTAGCTCACAGCACCCCATCACTTCTACCAATATACTCAGTTCGGTCTTGTTTTAAAATGCCATTTTGGAGAACTACACTGCAGGCAGAGAGGGGGAGTCATCCCTCAAGCACCACTTTATCACAAGCAGATACATATTTCTCTCCATCAATCAGAAGGTTTAAATTTAGAGTTCTTTGAAAGACAACAGAAACCCCACCCTGCCAAATGTGCTTAGACTTCACTCTGGAAGCATATTGCATGACTTGGATTTCTCAGATGCAGTGCAGTGGATACTGTTTTGTAAAGAAGAGATTTCAGTGCAGACTCTCTTCAGATGGCATTGAGTTCCACTGTGGGCTATCGGCCAAATTGTGACATCATTTGTATGCATGAAATGGAAAACCACAATGGGGATAAAAAGCAAAAGAATGGGAAGACTTGGCGTTGGAAGGAACAATTATTAGATTGTTTTCACACCAGTATCTACTTTTACTATATTAAATTTTCCTAGCCTGTAAGACTCCAAGGCCAGGCAACGTACACATATGAAGAGCAGATAATCCTAACACCTTTTCAGTTCTGCACTCAAAGGGTGACACTTTGCTATGGTATGGTTGAGGTCTCTCTGAATGATGCTCTTATATCTCTTGAGATGTGCTGGGATCAAGTATTGATTCCACATCCCCATAGTTAGTTATGAAAGCACTTTAGAAAATAGTCTCAAGAATCCTCATGTCAGAACACACACAAAATGTTATCTCATTAATATATAGTATTACAAAATTAAGGAATGTGCTGTTTTGCACTTCACTGTTGAGCATATAACTGTCATTGAGAGATGTGTGGCAGCTTGCCCATGTTTCTTTGTATTACTCAATTAACCTAATGACAAGTACACATAGGTTGAAATTATAAATTTAAAGTTTTATTTATTTTATATTGCCATTTATAGTCACAATTTCTTAATTACCATTCACAGCAACATAAAGAAAAAACAATTTCTGTTTTCTCCTAGCTGAGGTCAATGTGTAAACCAGATACACAGAGGTGAGGCAAAACAACTGGGAGAAAACTTAAAACACACATGCAGGCTGAGCCATGGGGCTCATAAATATTGTTCTGCTTTGTCCACATAAATAAACTTTTCAATACAATTTTGACACATACTAGTCATTGCTACAAAGGAAATGAGTGATACACTTCCAGTCACAGAATCATAGAATGGCTGATTATATGATGTACAGTGTATAAAAGTTACTGTAACTTTAAACTAAAGAAAAAATTCAAGCAGTGCTCTAGAAAGCATCACTACAAAGGTTTATTTCCTGTTTAAAAAAGTCATTGAATTATAGAGTCTGCACATTGTACCCTCAGAAAAATACATCAAGCAGTTTTGAAACTTCTTCAGAACCAAACACACTCATATGGGTTTGGGGTGAAGTTGTTCTTTAGGTCTTTTGGTATTCTTCCTAAAAACTTACATGACAGGAAATGCTATATGCTAACAGAGCTAAGTAATTGCATGTTTGATGACCAAAAATTACTAAAAAGAGAGGCATGGAGGGATCAACACTTAGGCAACCAATCATTTCATGACATAAACATATATGAAAATTAGTATCATTACCTGGAGTATTAAATTGATAGTAGTTAGGATCATCTCTTTCCTGTTTCATTGTTACTGTTGACAATTTGGAAGAAATTTCTGTCGAAGCAACAAAGGAATCAAATATGGAAACTAATAATAAGCAGATTCTTAAAACAACAACAACAAAAAAACCAATAGCACTCACCATGATCCTCGTTGGTCTCTATTAAAAAAAAAAAAGAAAAGAAAAAGGAAAAAAATACAAAACATTACACATTTGTTGAGCTAAAACAATGGTAACAAAGTGACCTGCTGGTTTGCTGGTTTCCTACGTTTCAGTCTGGTCAATCCCAGAAATAATCTAGGATTAAATACCTCCCTACAAACCAGGCTCCCCTGAAGATGCTGTCTCAGATCTGAAGAATATTTTTTAAATGGGCTCCTTCCTCTCTGCATATTACCACAGGAAAAAAATATATTTTATCACTCATTGTGCTAAAAGTCCTGGGAAAGCTCCTGCTCACTCTTCTGTGAGAATTACTTAAAATGCCTAAAAAGCAGCACTGGAAAAAGTCTGGGACTGACTTAGCAAAAAGTTCACATTAATGCTTTGCGTACGTCAAGCCAAACGTTAAAAATTGAGGGTGCCTAAACCACAAATTTCAAGTTGTGAAGCACAAATAACAAGAGCAAAAAGCTGAACTACATATAAAAACTTAATTCTAATAAGAAACTGAGCAGTGCAGCTCAACCCAGCAAAAGGGAAAGGCACCAGTTTATCTCCCAGCACACCTGCTGCCTCACTGGCTTTAATGGGATTACCCGTACTTTCATCTCACAGCACACACTTCAGCATTACTCTGCCACAGATCACAATGCCTTGGGCAATCAACTGCTACCATCCAGAGCAACTTAGGAATGATCTGGCAATTTTTAAATAACAAATAACACATCTTGTTATTTATGAACTTTTTGTTTCTATTTTAGCTAGAAAATGGGCATTTTTTTATTTTCAATATTTTAGGAATATTAACAAATCAATTCTTCTCTAAAGTACATAAAGATAAATTTAGTCTACAATATAATACAACTTTTTGTAATTTGCAATTTCCCTCGTGAAATGGAAGCATTTGGTTAGGGTTTAATATTTGATAAAAACTCCAACTGAAACACAGACAGTTTCAAGGAAAGAGATATTTTTCTGTGACACCAAGGATGCCTATTTGCTACTTTTCTCTTTTTTTGGAGCTTTTGTTTTCCTGTTTCTGCTTAAGTTCAGTCTTCTAACAGAATCTGGGTTTTTTTTTTTTTCTTTTTGGTTGGTTTTTTGGGTTTTTTTCTGCAAATTAAGGCAAAATTTTGAACATACCAGGATCCTTGCTTGGTTCCGTTTTCACATTAACAGGCGGACAACTATAAAATTAAGCAAATCAAACAGAATGACATTATTAAAAACAAATCTCAGATTTCTGAGAAGTTCTTAAAGCTTTATAGCTTAACAAGAACATAAAATTAAAAACCCTGCATATTGGCTTATCTGATTTTTTACAACTGAATTGCCAGCAATCTCCTATTCCTACATTTTTTTGAGGCATACCCAATATTCAGATCATTTAATGAGAGGGAAACACAGAAGTACAGAAAACTGATCCCTATTTTCACATTAACAAATTTTTGGTATATTACAGATACAGTATCTTCATTTACTAATTTTAAAAAAATCACTTTTTTTTTCAAATTGAGGAGGGGGAAGGAAGCAACATTACATCTGTTCTCCATCACTGCTGTACCATAAAACAAGGCAAACTTATCCCTGACTAACAGACTGTGAATTAAGAACACCCATTGGGCTAATTAAACTAAAGAGAAACTTTGGCATTTGTTTAACTTGTAACAGTTTCCTTAAAAACAATGATCAAAAGAAAGAGAAGACTGAGCTTCATGCTCTTTATAATGTCTCATGCTTTTTATAATGCCAAGCAAGCAAAAGTTATTCAAAGGTCAGATGGGCAGAAAAAGCACATTAGGACAAAGATAACAACATGAAAATAGATAGTTGATTTTTTAAAAATTCTACATTATTTAAAATTCACCTTTCACATGGAGGTATAACTGAATGTGAAGGAGCTGCCACATCAGCTTCTGAAAGTTAAAAGACAATATCTGAATTTTCTGTACTCCATTTACTTTAAACAAATTGAAAATATAACATTGATTTCAAAATGCAAAAGCCTGTTCACATTTTACAAGCATATGTGCATATTTTCCTTATTCACAGATAATGAAAGATCCCATTAAACTGTACTGAGACAAAAACAGCTTTAGAATGTCACTTAGCACACTGAAAACCTACCTTGTATTTTTGATAGTACTATATTATTAACAGGATTTCTGTAATATTCCATCTCTAGTCCTCAACCTGAGCATAGGCAACACATCTCTAATTTTACTAATCAAGCATCAACTTCTGGCTCTTTCACTCAAGAAATTAAACTTTTCCTTTTGGACTACATTCCTACAGAGATTGCTTCATCGTTTTCAAAAAACAAATCCCCACACTTCTGCATTTAGCAAGTAAAGCAACATAATTCTATAAAAAGAAGAGGAGAGGGGACTTCTCCTAAGTTAGAAGTGAATCTCTCTAGAGTTTTACAATACTCACTCTAGCTCCGAATTTTTCATATATAGAGGCTTTTATAGGAACTACAACATCTAGCCACTTCAGAAGATTAAGTTACATTTTAAAATTAAATATAAATACCAAAATCAGCAGGGTAGTGGAACCCAAGCACTAGAAAGTCTTGGCATCTTCTGAAAACTGAAAGCAATCCTTCCTATGTTCACTTCTCCTTCTCTTAGGATACTATTCGATTCACATGAAGTTGAAATTCAGTATAAGGATGAAGAATGGAACAGAATGGACTTGATCAAGACAAAGAATGAAACAAAATGAATTTAATCTCTAATGAGTTGCTCCTGGCAAAGGCATAAAGGTAAGGGTTATATATAGGAAAGGATTACTTATAAGTAAGGCAACTCACAGTCTAGAAATTTCTGCACAGTTTGCCACTTTATTTACATAACAAAATGCTCTACATATATTGCTACCTAAACTCAAATTCCAATCTTTTCCTGTTTAGTCTGAATAAGCATTAACTTACCTATCTGTTTCTTTGGTTCTACGAAAGGCCTGTGTGGAAATATGGGAAGAAAAACTCAGTTTTAGCAAAGACATTGTTAATTACTTGGTAGTGTACATTACAGAGAGAATTCCTGTTTAAGAGAAACAGTCTGCAGTGTATTTAATTTAAAACTAAAATTCATTTTACTTAAGTAGAAAACCAAATTGGACAGAGCAGCACAAGAAAAAGAGCAAATAACCTGTTGATACTAAATGAGATCTCTGATTTGTTTTCCAAAATCCATTTCAGGGTGGAAACATCATAATTTGATGGATGTTTAAATGTGACTCCTTCAGGCAGGCCCTGCACTATCACAACAGACTGGTTCCTCTGAATCTCTTCATATGGCACAGGTACTGCTGTTGACTTTCCTAAAGCTTTACCTAGAAAAGAAAGAGGAGTTGTTTTGATGTTGAGACTGCTGAAGTTAGAAAAAAGAATGAGTTCCTCATGAAACTTTGGACAGAACTGGAGCAAAAGCAAAGTGTGGATGCAAATCTTCTCAGAAAACCAAATACTGCTGGCACTAATGTGCACTTGGTGCAATGATCTCAAATCCCATCTCACAAATTTCATCAAGAAGAACCAACTACATGTATATTTTTTAGAAACAGCTACTAAAAGTTTCTAAAAATAGCAGTGTAGTTGGAAGGTTAAGATCATGCAGTTTTTTCCTCCCAAATGGAATAAAACTTTTAAAATCTAGAAGAATTTAAAGTACCCACCATAGGAAAAGCAGAAAAACTCCACCACAGACTTTCTAAGAGCCTCTAGCTCCTCAGCATCCAGCGTCTGTCTGTTTACAGGTGGTGTAATCCTCTGCAGTTCTGGAGGCCTGTCCTCTTCTGTAACACCTGGCAGTTATTTATAAAAATAAGACAAGCATAAAATACTAAGTTATTAGAAGTGCCTAGTCCCACCACTTTAGACTAGAGATTCTCAAGTAGGAAACCTGCCAGGAAATTGCAAGAGTTTACTTGTATTAGAAGCAAATGCACACATCTATGTATATAAGCAATGAGCAAATTTAAATTTACACCAGAATTGTTATATCCTCACTACAATCTTTGCAAATATCACCCCCTGAAGAACGACAAATTAAAAGACACATCCAAGGAGGCTTTTTTGGCATGAAGAGGTTGAAAACACTATTAATCTCACAGGAGGATAATACAGTAAACATAAAATGCTAAACTGCCAAGAAAAAAAGGACCAACAGAGTCACCAAGGAAAAGGTAAAAAATGCCAGTGTGAAGGGTCCCATAGCTCTCTAGTGCTGTGCATGTCATCTTATGCAGCAGTTCTGTTATGTCCTGGTTTATTTATTCTGTATGTGCTTTGCAGAACATTTTACAGAAGGGATCTGACTTTTGCCATCACAGCTCATCTCTTTCAAGGGACATTCTAAGTACACACCTCCTACTGCTGAATAAGAGGAGCTACAAACAAGACATCATCACGCAAAACAGAGAAGATTTCAGCCCTACATCATGTTCTAGTCTCTAAGCAAAAGTCACTGCAAAAGGAGTGAGGAAGTAAGAACACTTCCAGTATTAAAAAGATTAAAAAGCAAACAGAAGCTATGGCTTCGGGCGGCAGCCTTCCTTTCTCATAACTCAATTCTTGCTAAGATTTACTGAGAATCATCCAGCAAAATCAGAGGCAAACAACAGAGATATGCTTGCCTACCTTGAAGGAAAGGCAAGGGAGATCTGTGTTCCTTTGTGCAAGAGCATGATCAGTGCTGAAGCTGTGTCATGACTTCACCACGAGCCAGCACAGCAGTAAGCCTGAAACACTGCAATGTGCATCACCAGGACTGCTGGCATCAGAACTCTACACTGACACAAGAAAACAAACATCAGTTTGAACAACTGATTACAAATGGGCTGTGAAATGAGCTGAAGCAGCAATGCTTTTAGTAAAACCACATTTATCATCTTAAAAACTCGTATCTTCATTTCAAAGAGAATCTCATCCTTCCTGTGCAGATCATACATCTGCTTCATGCCCTGCAAACCCACCTCCACGTGCTACTTAGTTTGCCAGCTCTTCAGACCTGAAACTTTTGCATTCTCTGCAGTATGACAGGGCCTATCAGAACATGAAAAATAATGCAAAACTGGGATATTGTTATATACCTGTAACACAGGTGCCTAATCAATGACAGCATTTAGGATTTGCCTGTGGACTTGGGATAAGACATCAGCTTCCATTTACAGCTACATCTAATGTAGCTTTTTGAGTGGGTGCTTTTCCTATGTAAGAAACTGATTCACTGAAAATGCCTTTACTGCCAGCAGCTTAAGAAAGTGTATCCACACCTTCTAAAAATAATAAACAAACCAAAATTAAGATGACAACACTGCCCTCTTAATATGAAAATGAAAAGCAGACAGAAAGGTGGAGAAACTTTCTTAACTAGAAGACAAATCCTTATGGGTTTTTTTTCATTACATGATTTTTATGCATTTTCTTAAGATCACATTATGCATCTGCCTCCCTAATCCCTCCCACAATCACCAGCCAATTTTAATCAAGACTCACAGACAAGATTAAGTTTCAAATGCAGCAAGATTTGTAACAGCCCTGCAGAACTGATCAAACCCAGCAGGCATTCACTCCTCCTGGCACTACTGAGGGACACATGAACCCTTGGAGGTTACACAACTTCACGGGCTCTTCAATGCCCTTGCCACAATCGCTGGAACCCTGAGCAGGATTCGGGCTACATCTGGGAGGGGATATCTAGGACATATGCAACAAGAGGTGCAGAAGAGGGATGAGGGGGCTGATTTATGGCTCACAAAGGGGGAGGAATGGTTATATGGTAAAAAAACAGCATTCTGCACAGTTGTGAGCATCCTGCGGAATTAGTTTCACTATTCTTCTGGATTCAGCAAGACTACAACTACACAACTCCCAGCAACCCTCATTTTGCAATGAGAGTCCATATATGATTAAGTGCCTCTTATTTTCTTTGACTGTCTAGATGTTTTGGGGTTCTTTAGAATATCCTTCCCTCCAGGTCTGACAGTCCAGCATAGCACTCAGCTGGAAAAGGAATCTCCCAGCTGTCCCCATTCCAAGCAACAAATCCAGCACTGTCCTCATCTTACCGAAGAACAAGAAACAAAGAAATAAAGCTTTAGCAGAAAAACAATCTACTTAACTGAAACTTCCTCAAAAAAAGACCTGAAGATGAGATACTCAATAGAGAACAATTGGCACAATTTGGTATCTGAAGCTGACAGAGCTCAGGACTCCTCCAGCAAAAGAGCTGTCAGTCCCATGGCAGTTAAGGCATCTGAGAACATCAGAAGGTTTTTTATCAGGTGTCTTTCAGAAAAACAAGAAGTAATTTTAAGAATATGAATGTGACACCTGTGCAGGCACTCTGAGAGTCAACTTGAGAGCAACAACAATCTTGTGACACCACTCCTATACATGTATTTCATGATTTGTACTTAAGGAAAATTACTGCAATGAAAGAGGGAAAGTAAATGGGTGCATAGCTAAAAGCATTTTGCTTTGGTTATAGTATCATTCACTCGATTCATCTGTGAGCTTTTCAAGACCATCCAGCTTTAAGTTCATGAAATTGGAAAATTTCCTCAAATTAAAGAAAAGTCATTTTATAATTATCAAAAGATCACTTGAACCACACAAAAAGCAAATCACCTGAAGCAGAATTTAGGAGGCACAAAATTTCAGAAATACTGACTATCTACAGTAAGTTTCTGTTTGTTTTCGACTCTTGAGGGAACAAGTCCCAAGGGAACAGTCCTTGAGGGAACAGTCCTTGAGGGAACAGTCCCAAGGAAATGGGACTGAATTTTCCCCACAGGTTTTTAAACCAGTTGTTAACTTCACACCCCTTAGCAGACTAAGCAGAGACAGAACATTAAAGGTTTGTGGCAATCGAGCCAAGCAACAAGTTACTGTACAAGTTACTCAGAAGGATTCAATGAGACAGAAGCCCAGCTGCAGATCTTCAAGCAGGTCCACAGCAGCCTAATTTATGGGAAAAATAATTTTACTTGTCTGCAGATGATGGAATACACCCAAGAAGAAACAGATATTCACATACCAAAAAAATATACTGAGGAGTCAAAGCTGACCAATCCTTCCCATAAAGTCTGTGGAGAAATGCATTCCAGTCATTCTTGGATGTGTTCTTACATAAAGAACACCCAGATTCTGAGCATTTCTGAAACTACAAGAAGTTCTCCCAGCCTGTGGCTGGGTGGACATGGAGGTACAGGTAAGAAGAGTGGAAGACCCTGGCCCAAAGTCTCTAGCAGGACTTGAAGTCAAACTCAGGGGCATACCAGAGGCACTGTTAAGATCAGTGGAAACCCAAGGCCATCAGAAGAAAAATGAAGGCTCCAAAGATGGCCCCATCTCAGGCAAGTGAGCTCAAAGCCCTGGCACCACCAAAGAAACAAGCAGCATGACTGGGAGAGCTGCCAGAAGTTGAGAACTAGCAGGATTAAGCTTCTCTGCAATATTAATGGTGTAGCAGCCAGTACCAGTGGAAATGCTAGCAGAGGCAACTGGGATTCTTGGATAAGAACTGTCTCCTTGGCAGATGGGATGGAACACATGGCGCTGGGTAAATATCTTTCGAAGTCCAGAACAGGCGACCAAAAAGGTGCTTCTGAGTCAGGAAGCTCTTCTGAAAGTTCCCTTCTGACAGGCAAACACAACCTGGGGAAAATAAGGCTTCCTCTGGGTTTTGGGGTTTCTTTGGATGCCTTATAAACTATCTCCAGCTCACATTCAAATGAGAATGAATTCCACAGAGCCCAAGGGAAACTGCCACGATGACAAAGATGAGCACTGAAGAGAACAGCACTCTTCAGATACCCCAGGAGTAAGTCCTCTGTTCAGGATAGTTGATAACCCACAACTCCAGAGCAATCCAGAGATAACAATCCAGAGGCACTTTATCTTGCCAAGGCCATGCAAGAGGAGCTGAGGACCACACAATTCACTTTAGCAGGGGACAGCAACTAAAACAAAGAGGTACTGTTGGAGCAAGATGTATATGATTTTGATTGCTTACAGAAGTATCTACTTGTCCATAAGCTCAATATGAGCAGGTACTCAGAGAACATGCTCCTTCTGTATACAATTCAAATTTGCACAGGCCTAGAACATCTGACACTGCAGGTTACCCAATCACATGTCCTAGATACAAGAACACGCAGTTCTACACTGACTGAAACAGTCTATCTCACCATGACATAGGGCTCACCGTTATCTTCATTAAGCAGAGTTCAGAAGAATACATTATCTGACTCAGTTTTAAATAATTAATGCCTGTTGACTGGTTTTTCAACACTTACTATGCAACCATTCTAAAATTTTTAGAAGCGTTGTTATTATTAATTCTTAACATGTTTTCTTAAGCTAACAAGGTAAATGAGCTATGGCTAGGGCTCCTCCTTGCCCTGCAGTAAGGTGCTAGGGAACCCATGTGGGTCAAAGTCATCATGAATGAAAGCCATAGGAACCCAAATGCCAGTGCTGCTTTTGATAATGGGACCCTGAAAATGCTAAAGATAGATTCTGAAAATGTTAGGCTTTGTGTTTTCTCAGATGACTGCATCTGTGTAAGCAGTATGATAAATGATAGAATTGTTAGATGTGATGAATGTTTAGTAATTAAATATAATTATTATATAATCATAGGAAGAATCATGAGAAACTAGGTTGAAAACTTTAGAGCTATGTTTAGCTGAAATCTATGTATACAACAGAACAATATAAGTTTAATAATTAACATAGAAGTTATATAACGATAAAATATAAAAACCCGTTCCTCTCGAATGTATGGGAAATCAGATTTGAGGTGAAAACACCCCTGATTTCCAGAGCTCTTAATAAAAGCACCTACATATAATTGCCTATGTGGTTATATGTTTCCGAACGCTAACACTTTCACTGAACCACTATTATTTTTATCAGTTCTACACCACTAAAAAGTGTACATGCTACTTCCTTCAGAAACCTCATAAATACATTTCATCAGTTTAGCCCACTAAATTATACTCATTAATTTTAAAAAAGCAGTGGGTTTGAAGCCTGAGCCCTACAAACTCTGAAAACGGTTCATACACTACTCAAATTACACAAAGGAACTGTGAAAAAGGTGGAAATAAAGACTGAAGATATGTGCTGGCTTGCACAGAGTCACATCTAACCAGAGGTGTGCTTAGTAACTAGACTTCTGTTTCCATATTTAAAGAAATATGAAGATACCCACAACTGGAGAGGTAATTCTCAATACTGTCAACACCACGTGTTTCAGGGACTGACATCACAGATTAATTTTTAAAGGTTTAATTCTAACAGCAAAGTAAGAATCTCTTAGAAACTTTTATCAGTCCTAAAGTAACAAGAAGGATTCAACTCCCACTTGTTAAATATACAAAGAACTATGTCCTTCCTGGATTCTTATAAAACACCTATTAAAATCCCAACTACCACTGCCTATTGCTCGCTTTCATACTCAACTGAAGAAACAATGCAACAAGGAACTGTTGCCTCCACAGCTCTACATTTTAGAGCAAAAGATATTACACTACAAACTTCATCAAGACTTCAAAGCTGCCAAAGGCAGTGATGGAATCAGCATCATCAGGAATATGTAATGCTATTATTCCTAAAAATTGTTGTTCTGAAGTAATGTTTTCTGGAATTATCAACATCGTTCTCAGGGAGAAAACTACTTCCAGCATCAAGAGTCCCCTGAAAGCATGGGAGATGTGCACTCAGTGAAACCATAAAAGCAACAACTGACAATACTGGCTTTGTTCACACAGTTCTACACCATACTGTTCTGCAAGAATCATAATGGAAACACTGTTTTCAAAGTTAATATTCTTTAATCCTATCAGCCTCACACCACAAAAACACAGCCCAAGAACAAGTATGTTGTAACTGGAATAAAGCAAAAGGTGAGGATTATCAAAACTGATGCAGGATTTAAACACAGGCATGCATCTACAGAAACATCATCTCATACAGCCAAATACAAGCATGGATGAAAAGCCAGTGCTTCCCACAGTACAAAATCTGAAACAGAAATCTAGCCAGGAGATCAAACAGCAAATCCCCATAATTTCTGATTCCCTACTATTAAATGTGTCCAGTACACAAAGTCCCTGGTATATCAGGGCCCATGATACCACAGTACTAGCAATAAAACATAATACCTAGGATGTCAGGCAACAAAAACAAAACAAAACAAAGCAATCAGGCGAAAAACTGAACTCCCTCCCTAGTACTCAGACAGCAGTTTTCACAAACAACAGTATACGAAGATTGTCCCTGTAAAAAATGAAAAAATAAGGAAAAAGAAAAATAAATTGATTCATCTTACACTTGATTCTGCAATCAAGTTACAATTCTACATTTTGGTATCAGCAATCTGTTACAACCCAACATTGTATTGACTTTCCTTGGAGTAAATATGTGCACAGAAAGTCACTGTCCATGCCAGTAGGACAAAAAAAAAAAATAAATCCAGAGCCCAACTGTCTTAGGCTGCAAGATGTGGCTGGGACTGTGTATTCTACTGCCATCTGTCAGAGCTGGGGCAGTTCTCTTCTGTTCATGGGGCAGTTTTTTCTTTATCTCTCCCACAGCCAATCCTCCCTCCAGGAGATCTCTGCTGTCCATGGCCACTGAGTGTCCCTGCAGGGCTGATCCAATTCCAGCATGCCATGGGGAGATGCTGCGCCCAGGGGAGGAGCCAAGCATTCCTACCTGGATCCAATCTGAGCCTGGAGCAGCACAGCAGCCTTTGCCCAGTGCATTGCCAGAGGAGCAGCTTTCTGCTGCCCCGCATTGCCAGAGGGAGCCCAGGCCCATCTGCAGCAGCCCTGGAGCTGCAGAGGAAAACTCCCCCCGTGTGCAGGATCCCTGCTCCAGCAGCAGCACAGCTGGCACTGCAGGAGGGCTGAGCCCCCATGGGATGGGGCTGTGCCACCCCTGACACACAGGGGGCAGGGACTGCTCTCACTCTGGCTGTGGTTTGGTTTCTTTTTTGTACTATTTCATTTGTATTTTAATTTTTCTAGTAAAGAACTGTTATTCCTACCCCCGTATCTTTGCCTGAGAGCCCCTTAATTTCAAAATTACAATAATTCAGAGGGAGGGGGGTTACATTTTCCATTTCAAGGGAAGCTCCTGCCTTCCTTAGCACACACCTGGCTTTTTCAAACTAAGACACCTACCACAAACAACTGACCTTGAGACAGAGCCTCCAAGACAATTTTATGTAGCAGCAAAAGCATTTTTGGAAGTAAGTCTTCCTGTTATAGACTAAATGCAGTTGCTTTCCAAGCAGTATTCACCTTGACAACAACAACTTGACAGTTTTTTAAACTCCTCCTTAGACTGATTCTTCTATCATACCCCACCTTTGACCTCCATCTTCTCTCTTTCACTAGGCAAATAATTTTGTTATTTATTAGGCAGTGTCCACCACTAACACCTTCCCAAATGAGTGCATCAATGCTCCCCTAAATCATTACTGAATCTTTGAAACCTATCTCTAAAAATACTGTCCTCTATGAATGAATCAATGAATCATGTTTTTTGAACACAAAAGTTGCACAGTTTTACTGTAAAAATGAAATTAAACAAAAAACACACCCTAGATGTACTTAAAGCAGTAGAAAAGTAATGCAGATGTAATTTTAAGTCATTATGGTAGAGATGTGTACTTCTGTCTACTAAATTAAAGTGATACAAAATAGATACATGAAAAAATACTATCTTGTCAAAACTGTGCATCTGCTTTAGTAAGGCATGAAGTGATCTCAAGAACCAGGACCACCTGAGTTGACAGAAGTACTCCTCTACCTGTTCACTGCCCTCCTCAGTCTTCCTGAGTGGAAAAAATGTTTGGAGGAGAGGATACAAAGCAAAATTAACACACACGCTAGGAAATGCAGATGTATTATAAGGGTAGACCATCTAATACTTCTTATTGTATTAGTTTTCATATTATCTAAGAAAACATGAACACTTCCAGCCATTGTAGAAATAACACTACAAACAAGACCACTGTTACTGCTCATTTGACAGGTTGATTTGTATTAGCCAACATAATTATAGCATGCAGCCATGATAGACAGAATTTTGCTCCCAAAATTATTAATATTATGCAATATACATTATGCAGATTGTGACATACAAAAATAAAACATTGAAACTTACAGTATTCCATAAAATCCGTCTTAAAATCTTCCCTAGAGTTGACAAAGGCTTTTCCTCTCTCACTTCCAACAACAAAAACATTTCTTGCAAATACAGCAATACAGACAACTTCTGCCTTGGATTTGGAAAGTTCTTTACACTATAAAAAGAAAAAAAAAAGCTTTTATTATCATAGTCAAGATACAGTTAATAAAAATGTATGTGATATCATGTAAAACAATTATTATACTGCTGCCAGCATCCACTCTTCAGAAGATACTGTGAGCAACATAACATCAGCCAGTAGCAAAGCACAATTTACACATCTGGAATGCTTTTCATCAGAAATCTTAAAAGCAGTGTAGATTCATTGGCAAATTAGGACCTTGTATAGACTCAGAGATTGCATTGTCTTTGATTAAAATAATTTATGACATCAATCCATGTTAAATTACCACTTCCATGTTAATCATACTGTCTTACTCCAGCTTTCAACAAAGCATACAGAAGTTTTGTATATTCACAGCACACTTCTCACACACCATCTTCTGCTCAGAAAGGTGTGGTGGCAAGCAGGATGGCTCCCTGTAGTCTGCCCTGTCCTGTCTGCTGGGCCCAGCCCCAGGTGAATGCCCCCTGAGTGGAAGGATTGCACCATCCCTGCAAACACCTACCTACGTTCTGCCAGGAGAAATTTCTGGCAAGAATTAAAGCAGGAAGCCTATGGAGAGAACAAGGATCCCAAGAAAACTGGTGAGATGACCAAGTATAATCACAGAAGGTCAGTCTCTCCTAGGAACTAAATGAGAGTTTGCTACAACCTATAAAAAACACCAACAGTTGAGCATGGGAGGAGAAAGTAACACAAAGACTTTAAGAGGCAATGGGATAAAAGACTTGCAATATCCTGTCTTATAATCATTCCTCTCAAAGCCTCATTGCTAAAAAGAAAACTCTTGCTTATCATTTAAAAACCCCAATCTTAAACAAACAAATCTTGGACAGTGCCTCAATTTCAAGGAAATGGGACAGGCATTTCCACTCACAGCCCTAGCTAACCATAAACCCCACCACACAATTAAAAAACTTCTAAAAAACAGATGATATGCCAACAAAAAGAAGTATTTTCTGAACAAATTTTGTTGAGTTTCTACAACAGCTGAAGACAAGGCATTAGCCTCAAAACCATTTATTCACTCTACACTACATATGACAAAGACCAGAACATACTCTTGCCTTTCAACCACACTGTACCAAAACAATCAACAAATATTTCCCATTTATTTGACAAAAATAGTTTTTAAAACAACCACACCACAACAAGAAGCAAGATTACTGATAGCATGATTTATCACAACCAAAGATACAATTACAGCTGGTTGGACAATACACATTACAAATACCAACAATCCACCTTCCCTGCTGCCCAGTAGGAAGCAATATACTGATAAAATCCTGCAAATACCAAGACACATTTATGATGCCAAAACTTAACTTCTCTACTAACCATTGAGTCAAGTCCTGACATGAGAAATGTAACCACCATTCTGCTTTCCAAGTATTCCTCATCAGGGATGGATGTTGTTGGTCCAAGAATTTGAGCCATTTTCCTCCTGTAAAATGAAAGGAAAAAACCTTTTCAGATACATACAACAGTGAAAAAAAAATTAAAATCCCTCTCATGCAAGCAAAGAAAAAAAATAAATTCAAAATCCCACAGAACACAGCCCACTGCACACAAGCAACCAAACAAATAAGTAAATTAACAGGAGAAAGGCCATGCTCTTCTTTCATGCTTCTGGCTGTTTCATCCAAAGCTGGAGCTAAACATAACATAAAATGTTGTATCATGATCTGGCTACAAACTATCTGTGCCCAGAAAAATGCCTTTTAATTGATTAGCTGAATTTACATTGATTTTTCTTTCTTAGCATGTCTAAAAAAACACAGCAACAAACACTGGCATTAACAAACAAAAGGCAAAGTGTAATTATGACACAGGTATGAGAACAACCTTCCCTTATAACTATGAAAGCCTAGCCCAAAACAAACAATCACCACCCTGCCCCAAAATCATAACCTCGAAGACTACAGTATCAATAACCAAAATGTGACATTCTTATTTGCATATTTTTCAGTTGTAGGATTAACTCAAAGCTGAGTAGTCTCAAGTAAGGTGCTAAAATTAATTACTAAATTTCAGCACCCCTTCTTTCTGTAGGTCATTCAGGAGATTTTAAACTCATTTAAAACATAAGTAATAATCAAGATTTGTTTATGCTTCTGTTGGTAGAATTGTTGATACAAAACTGATATATGAGAATGAAGTTTCAGCAGCTTCTAAGAGCACATTTTTCTAAAATACTTTATAAGCATTTATATCCCACAATAAACTTGGATTCTTTGAGCATCACACTGAGTCCCCATCTCTCTCTCTCCATCGCCAATAGCGGCTTTTCTTTTTCCTGGAACTGTACAAACTTGCTCTGGACTGAAAACCCAGAAGAACACTGGGAGCTCACACCTGTGGCCACCGGGGCCAGGACGCAGCATTTTCCAGTGCAAGAGGGACTGATAAGAGACTGAGCGAGCTGAGCTACCCCTCATGACAAGGACTTTCTGAATTTGCCATCTCTTCAGAACAGTGAGAGGTTTTACTGTTTAATATTATTCATTTTTTTATGCTTGCGAATACTTTGCTTGTTAAATAAACAATTTTTCCCACTTTTCCCCAAGGAAATCTTTACCTCAACCAGTAGTGGGAGGGGTTTGAGTCTGCTTTCTGGAGGGACCATTTTTGAGCTTCCTCCCAAACTTTCCCTAAACCAGGACAAATACAGTTTTTGGCGCCCAACGTGAGGCCTGAGAAAGTGGGAAAACCTTGTATTGACTGCATTTTGGTTGTACTTATTCTGTATTGGAATAAAGCAGTCAGCAGCCATATTGCTTGAACTGATAATGTCTCTCTGGGTGGAGGCCTTCATGTATCTCTGGTCCCCAGATTTGAGTTTTTAATACCTTTCTGGTCCCTAGGTTTATTTTCTTATCTGGAGATAGCTCCAGTATTGTCCCTAACATAGTTTTTACAGTAGAGAGGCACAGATTAGAATAGCTATTTTGCTTGGCATGGTGATAATTATTTACAGGGAGTTTGGAAAGGTACTGGAGTTTGTTCCAGATCAGTATATATACATACATATATCTACATTTAAAACTATACTATATATATTTATTTATGTATATGTGTCTCAGTTTGAAAGACACGTGTCTGCCAGGGAAGATGGGAACCTGCCTTAGAATGGAGAGTACGACCCTCCTTCCATCCAAATTATTATAACTCCAAAATTAAGGAGCTTTCAGGCAAAGATATGGGAAAAGGAGTATCAGTTCCTTACTAGTATGTATGTGTATAACAAGGCAAACAAGCAAACAGCAGCAGCAAGAAGCAGAGGCACAGGCCCAGCCCGGCCTTGTCCGGGCTGCAGAGAGAAGGGACCTTCCCCTGTGCGCAGTTCTGGGCACGGCCGCCAGGGGCGCTGCTGGCTCCCAGCAGGCAGGGCGGGTGCAAGGGTTATTGCCTCTGAAATATTGCACATGCTAATGACAGAAAACTTTCTGCATACATACTATATTTTATATACATATTCATTAAGTTTCCCAGAATAAACATACCTATGGTAATCATTTCCCCCAAATCATTAACATATTTTTTCTACCCTTTATGCATGCATTTTCCTGTCCTGGGGGTCTTTTTGGTGGTCCCTGGTGGTTGGTGACCCCAAAGTCATACTGACAACTCAGTGAACTGGTAGAAGTTGGCACAGCCAGGCTGGCTATGTTCCAGTTCTTCTTACAGAAGGGGCATTGTGCAGTTCCAGCACATCCAACAGCACCGATTCAGCACTGAGTCACAAGAAACCAGCAGCATTTTGGTAGAGGAGGATGAGGCAGGGGGGAGAGTTCATCATACAGCTGAGACCTTCCCAAAACCCAGGATAACTAATTCCATTTTTTCCTAGGTAATTTTATGGTAGTGAGCACCGTGACTTTTTAGTCAGCCTACATGACCTCTGATACTGTTAAGAGCAATTAAAAGAGTAAAACACAGTTCCAGCAGCTGCTATTTGAAGTGTCCTAGTGCAGCACTTAGGCATTCATAAATTACACGGGAAGCATGTAAACAAAATGAAATATTAATCACACCACACCTAACCATCTGATAATTCCTGTCTTTACCAGTGTAGTTTTATTTACTTCGTCAACATGATGATCAGCTTCACTAAAAATTACTTTAGTTCTGTGTATCCATCAACACACAGAATATTTGAGAAGTGAATTAATTTAATCCAAATTCCACTAACACATTTTTCAGAGAAAGAAATTGCTGTCCTCACCAGTGCAAGCTGTTACTTTGTATTTGTACACTACAACGGTCACATACAGCAAACAAAAGACTCAGATTTAAAGACAAACTAAACTTTTTAAGTTTTTCTCACAAAGAGCTAATCCAACACTAAGCATCCATTCACATTCCATCACCTTGGGGAAAAAAATCACCTGGTATCCAAAGCAGGCACCTTTGCATGGTGGCTTCATGCAGTCAAGCACCCTGTGTCCTCACCGGAGTACTGCTGCCTACTGCCACGGTGCTGGATTATTCCGACCACCGACAGCACAGGTGGGCTGCCCCCAGAAAGCTGCCCAATCTGGGGTGCAGCTACAGGGTACAGCAGCTCTACGGCTCAGGTGGACTGCAGATTGCGCTGAGGGTAGGGACAAGGATCAGGGAGAGGCCCTCTGTATGGTTTCCAAAAAAGTTTATTCCCGGAGGTTCAGTAACAGAAAGGGCAAACTCAAACGCATACATCAGATTAGAAGCGGGGGGAGGTCTCAGGGAAGGATACAATCTTAGACCAATTGGGAGAAATTGGAGGTGGAACACAAGGCGGGGAATACAATGTTTAAACCAATAAGGGACTGCAGGGGAGGAGAATAATTTAAACAAACCAGTGGGGTTTTGAAGGACACAAGATTGATAGGGAAGTTTCTAGAAAAACAAGGCAGGCTTGGGAAGGGATTGACATTCAATAGGAGGAGGAAGAGGGAACAGAGGGGCAGATCTTTGGAGAGATGGACAGCCAGGGCAAACCCAATAACACAGGGGGGAAAGGAACAATCCATCAAGAATAAAATACGCTATAACAGTACAAAATAAGAAAGATTACAAAACTGACTGCTAGAAAGGCATTACAATTAAAAAACACAGTGCTACAGCCTACCACAGCACACATCAGGGCACTGACTGGGAAACCAATCATCCCACCACTCTTCAGCAGTAATCAGCCTCCTCCACTTGGTCACTTTGTTATATTTGCCCAATTATCCCATCATCAAAAAAACCAAACAATATTAGAGGTAGCAGCAATTTCAATTGAATAGCTTAAAATATATAAAACTGGATACACTTGAAATATTGACAATATAATTTGGTTAAAATAAGGGATAATTTGGTTCCAATAATAGCACATAAGCAAAAAAAAAATAACCACGTGGGGTACGGCGTGCAGAATCCTTGGACCCCTGCCACCTCATGTACAAGCTTGTCAAGCTACAATTCCCCCTTATATGCCATATGTCAATGCCATCTCCTCCCATTTTCAATTCATCACACTCCTACCTCCGCCCTCATCACCACCTTTGCCGCGTATGCTCCACCACTCGTTTTGGGGGTCGCACCACTTTTTGGGGGTCGTCTCTGATGAAAGCTCTCCTCTTTCTCGATGTCCTTCAACTCACCCTTGGGTCACACATGCACACCAAGCTAGTATAATGTAAGCCAAGACTAACATAATATTATATGTAAGCACCAAAGCAATAAATCTCTTATAACTAGCATTTTCCTGGGACCCAACCAGATTTTCCTTTCTTTCTGTTAATTTTTAGTAACTGTTATCTCTTGCTTTTTCCTGCCTTGAACATCTGCAGAAAAAGGGGGGATGGAATCCCTCCTCTCCCTTTATTTCTTGGCATTACACTTTTTAACTGCTTTATTATTTCCAAATATTAATTACTGTATCAATATTGATTACTGTTTCAATTTTGTCAGCACAAATCATACCTATTTACCACAACTTCATTCCTTCTGCAGCTCGCTCCCTTGTTCTTATTATTACATTGAACCAAATGAACCAGAACAATGATTTCCATGGAACTAATTACATGTGCTCTTCCTCACATTAAAGGAAGAAGATTGGTCAATCCTATTACGAGGGTCTCTTCACCCAGATAAAAAAAGTCCAGGGACCAGAAATAAAAGTCAACTCAACAAGCCAGAGTTTGGGAATATGTCAGAAAATTACAAATATACAATCTTTTCAGAGGAACACAAGCTTCAATCAAACTTCTATGAACAGGTTTCATGTCCTGATGGATAAGGAAAAATTGTGGTACCCCAGTTGTCCCTAGGGCCCCCTATGGTATGTTGCTTAGGAGACAAACTTTTATGCCATCTAATTTACATAACAGAATTCCAAGTCTATTTTTTTTTACTTTGGTTACTGTTTCCTTTAAAATGCTTTATTGGATTTTGTTATCTTAAATGCAGAGTTTAAGTTAAACAAGCAGAAAAGAATATGAGATATATTTACAAAAGGAGTCTAAAAGTTGTTCCACATTGTGAAATACTGACTGAAAGACTTGTACACTGACAACTCAGCTACAAGATTAGCTTACGGGGGCAGCTGCACTCATGAAATAGTCACCATGCAGATGTTTCTCTCAAGCACTTCACATACCAAACCTTGGATAAAACAAGACTGCAAACAAAAAACTGGCTACCCAAAATATTTTGTGATTGAAAACATTGCTGTGAAGCCAAGAGAGGCTAATGAGGTTTTATGTCCATACATATGTACAATTATATGCCAACCTCTCTTTAACACCAGGCTAACAGGCTTCTGCAGCAATTCTTTGTTGTCAGCTGGAGCCATTCTTTGCTGGTGGCTGTGTTGTTGCACACAGGGGCATTGATATGGGAAACTTGCACATTTATGAAAATTCAAAATTTTAGAAGCATATCATGTACTTAGGCGGGTGGAGGAAAACAGAAATACACAGAGATTACTTAGGAAGTTTGCAAAAAAGTACCGAACAAAGCTTGTAACAGGAATGCAACCTGTTAAGTAGAAACAACTTGTAACAGAACACAAAAGAATATAGTTGCTATGTAAAGACCATAAAGATAAGAAAACCCAGTAAAACAAGACTCAGGTATTGTTGGAACAGGTAGTGTTAGGTTCTGTTCTAAAGCAGAACCCAAATCAGCCAGGACCAGGCTCCTGGCTTTGGCCAGGACAAAGTGACCTGGGAGAAAGTCAAACCTCCACTGAGCTTGTGCAGAGGAAATCAAGCAACAAACACCGAGGAAGAAGATCCTACTTCATCAAGAAGACCCTTGCCCAAGACCCCCAGAGGGCATGGCACTACAGAAGACTATAATAGGAAGTACAAGGAGACAGAATGGGCAGCGAATGGGTGGGCAGGGAGGTGTGGGCTTGGGAGATCAATGTGTATTTAAACCTGAAACCTGTCTCACCAGGTACACATGTATGGAGGAAATATGCCCCACGTGTCCCACCTGGTAATAACATACCTGCTTTACAATTTTAATTCTAAAGTCCTTATTCACCAACTCACCACTAAGATGATTAGAGGGATGGAACAACTCACCTACAAGGAAAGGCTGAAAGAATATATTTTTGCATAGATATTAATAGCAAAATAAAGGGTAAGACCAACCTTTGTTCTCTACTGGATGCAGAAGGGAACTTAGTTAACTGCAGATAAGGAAAAGGCAGAAGTGCTCAATGCCTTCTTTGCCTCAGTTTTTAGTGGGAAGATGGCTTGTCCTCATGACAACTGTCCTGCTGGGTTGGGAGATGGTGTCAGGGAGCACAGTGATCCCCCTGCTATCCAGGAGGAGGCTGTCAGAGAACTGCTGAACGAACCACTTGGATGTTCATAAATCTATGGGCCCAGATGGGATCCACCCCAGGGTGATGAGGGAGCTGGCGGACGAGTTTGTGAAGCTGCTCTCCATCCTCTACATACAGTCCTGGCTCACTGGTGAGGTTCCAGATGACTGGAACCTGGCCAATGTGACACCCATTTACAAACAGGATGGGAAGAAAGATTCCAGTAATTATAGGCCAGTTTGTCTGATCTCAGTATCCAGTAAGGTAATGGAATAGTTTGAGCAGCATATTGAGCAGCATCACACAGCACTTACAGGATGACCAGGGTATTAGACCCAGCTAGCAGGGGTTTAAGAGGGATAGGTCATATTTGACCAACCTGGCCTCTTTTTATGACCAGGTGATCCTCCTGATGGATGCAGGAAAGGCTGTGGATGTTGTGTAACCTGACTTCAGCAAGGCCTTTGACACTGTGTCCCACAGCATTCCCTGGAAAAGCTGCAGCCCAGGGCTGGGACAGGAGCACTCTCTGCTGGGTTCAGACCTGGCTGGATGGGCCCAGGGAGTGGTGGTGAGTGGTGCTGCATCCAGCTGGCAGCCAGGCACCAGTGGTGTCCCTCAGGGCTCTGTGCTGAGGCCAACTCTGTTCGATATTTTTATTGACGACATGGATGAGGGGATTGAGTCTTTCATTAGTAAATCTGCAGATGACACCAAGCTGGGAGCGTGTGTAGGAGGGCTCTGCAGAGAGACTGGAATGGTTGGAGGGATGGGCAGAGTCCAATAGGATGAAGTTTAATAAATCCAAGTGCCAAGTCCTGCATTTTGGCCACAATAACCCCTGCAACGCTCTAGGATGGGGATGGTGTGGCTGGACAGTGCCCAGGCACAAAGGGACCTGGGGGTGCTGGTCAACAGTGACTGAACATGAGCCAGCAGAGTGCCCTGGTGGCCAAGAAGGCCAATGGCTCCTGGCCTGGGTCAGGAATGGTGTGGCCAGCAGGAGCAGGGAGGTCGGGCTGGGAACACAAACCCTGTGAGGAACCACTGAGGGAGCTGGGGGTGCTCAGCCTGGAGAAAAGGAGACTCAGGGGTGACCTGATCACTCTACAAATCCCTGAAAGGAAGGGTGATAAAATACTAGAATGGTCTGCCCGGGGAGGTGGCGGAATCTCTGCCACTGGATGTGTTTAAAAAAGGACTGAATGTGGCACTGGGTGCCATGGTTTAGTTGACGTGTTAGGTCATGAGTTAGACTCTCTGATCTTGAAGGTCTTTTCCAACATTGTGATTCTGTCATGGGGATCGGTCAGCCTGGAGAAAAGAAGGCCTGAAGATGACCAAATTGTGGCCTTCCAGAACCTGGAGATAGCCTACAAAAGACCTAGAGAGGGAATTTGAACAAGGGCCTGGAGAGGCAGGACCAGGAGAAGGGCTTCACACTAACAGAGGCCAGGATTAGACTGGATATTTTGAGGATGGTAATGCCTATATAAATAGCTTGAGTTACAAGATATCAACATAACGTAATATATCTATATAATCTGATATCAATATAACCCGAATCATAGCTTTTTGTATCTATATAACCTGATACAAATAATCTTCTATACAATGTAATGGCTAGTAAATGGTTAACTAGTTGCTGAAGAATTAATAGGCAAAAAAGAAGAACTCACCAGGTAGATAGCTTTAGAGATAGACAAGTATAGTACTAATGAGAAATGGGCAAATGTAAAGCCAATTAGCCATGAAACAAAGCATTTAGAACCAGACAGGGCAAACAACACCATAACTGCACATGCTCCAAAGACAACGTTGAAAAGTTCAGGTGCGAAGAAGACCTTGGAAGCCTTCATCAAAGACCCTCTGTAAAAAAACATTTTTATGATTCGTGTCAATTGGAAATGGAAACAGCAAATGCTTGTATGTGCTAGGTCGAAAGTGGATGCATTCCCTGGAATAACTACAAAGAATGGTGTTGGAACTTTCTGACCAAATAGCCAAATAAAGCATTAAACAAGAAAATAGAAGAAGTATAGTAGAGTAAAGAAATGAAGCAGCCAAACAACTGATGCTTAGAATAAAAGAGAGGAAGTTGCGGTACACCTAAGGGATATTGCAACAAGGTGACAAAATGTTTATGTATATTAAAAAGCTTGGTGCATTTGTGCCAGACTAAAATTATGTAGAACACACCAGTGAAAGGCCTCCCCTGAGATGACCACAAGAAGGACAGGAAGCCAATGACTACCTGGAAAGACGAAATCGCTGATCCCAGCTTATTGATATTTGCTGATTTGGACTAACACAAGCACACTGGAAAATGCTTTGTAGACTTAAAAACACTACATATACTTTGTCAAAATTGTATGTGGCGCACGCCGTTAGTGGAGCAGTGACTCCCCAGCCACCCAGCGCCACTTGCTAGCTTTCTTCAAAATAAAAGATATAAAAATAAAATTCAGTTTGGCTATTGAAATTTTATATCACCCCGACGAACCCCCGAATTGGGGAGACGCACGCATAGTGCAAACAAACCATCTAATAACCATGAGTTCATACTATGCAAATTACTTCCGGCGTGCATATCACGTTGTTATGTCAGTAACACTAAGCAATACTTACTGTATAAATATTCCACAGCACTTGACAAGGGTGGGTGAGCTAGCCGGAGAAATGCTCCTCACCACCAGCAGGCCGGGCCAGCTCCCACCACTGCCATTTACCGCCCTCGCTCCGCCCCTTCCCTT
>NW_005054381.1:229449-243144 GCF_000277835.1 Geospiza fortis | reverse complement strand
TCCTGCGGCCCCGGCCCGCTGCCCCGAGGGTCCCGGGGCCTCGGCGCATGCCCCTGTTCGCTCGGAGCGGCCTCGCTGGGCACCCAGAACTGCTCTCCAGAACCAGCGGTGGGAGCAACAGCCTCCACCAGCAGGAAGCCTTACTTAGGGTTAATCATGACCTTCATAGCAAAGCAGTCTTTTATTTCGTTTTCAAAGACGTTAAGCATAGTGAATGCTTATCTATGAGATCTTTTTTTCCTGGCTAAAAAGAGTCAAATGTTTTGTCTGACATCACTATTACTTTTCTTTGAATTTAGGTTCAATGTAGTAAATGTGGATGGAAAGTTTTCTATTCAGTGCAAAATGCTGCATTTCATAATTTGATCCCCATTGAAAATACTGCAGCAAAACCCAAGAGATTTTAAATCAAACTACCACATTCATAAATGACATTATTTACAGTATGTAGACTCCCAAAACTGCTAATGTATTTTCAAAATGTTCACAGTGTATTTTAGAGTTGGTCAAGAGTAACCACCAAACATCTTTAAGTAAATCTCATTTGTAAAGAAATTTAAGCTTTTCGCTTCCTCCTAGTTGTAATAAATAGCAAGAAATCCATCTGGGGAATAAAGCTCAGAAGCTGCGAAAGGGCCCTGCAGGATATGCCTTGGCCATTCTTGTAACATCACTGGAGGCTGTGGACTTGTGCAAATCAAATACCCAGCTGCAAACACTGACCAGAGTACCCTAAACAGCTGATCTGAGTGGCTTTTGTGGTTCCTTGTCACTGTTCAGCTGGACGTAACTGTCCTCATCATTTACATTGCAGGAGACAGAAGCATTCTGCAGCAGCCTAGAAACACAAATCCCAGCCACCAAAACACTTCAAAACCCTAAAAAGGTTAGAAATCATTGCCACCTGAGCTGAAACCAGTAGATTTCACCCTGCAGTGCTTGGATGGTTCCTTTTTGCAGACCCTGTGCAGGGGCAGGCATAGCTGCTGGTGAAGAACTTCAGCACAAAGAACACCAAATCTTTCTAAGCAGCCACAACTATTTATGAATTTGTCAGTTCCCTTGCTGTTTAGACGGCATTTTCAGCAGAAGGCATCCACAACTTCATGCTCCACCATATCTTCATACTGGCATCTTCCAGTTGCACCTTACAGCACACACAGCTGATACTGACCATTTCATACAGATTTAGATGTCGTACGTACACCCTGCTCAGAAGTTACTCAAGCAAATCCTTCTGGAAGACCAGAGGAGTTTACTTGCCTATGAAATGGAAGCCCACTGCCAGGACATCATTCACAGGTTGTGTCCAGACTGTTGCCCTGCAGGCATGGTTTGTTCTGGGAGTGGATAAGATGCCTTTTGATTACAAATCACAATCGTGATTAATTTTGAGAGTTATATGTACCAGCTGGTTCCTGCTGGTAAGACCATTATTGCTATGACATGAGTCCTCATAAGAGAGGAAATCTGGTATTTGTCCAGGTCAGGATTCTTCCCACTCTTCTGTATCCCTCTGTGTGAATCAACACATGCAAGTAACCAAGGATAACCATCAAACCACAGCTGAAATGCGAAGAGTAGATTTATTTCATTACCTTGCTAATAACACCTTGTGGAAGACACATGGGGACACAGGCTCTATTTGGCTTTGTTCACTCTAGCAGACATTTGAGGGGTGCTTACTTCTTGCCTCTTGAAAACGAAAGGGTTTGCATGTTTTTGACAGAGGATGAGCAACATTAAGGATAATAAATGGAGTTTTCTCACACCAACATTTCTCGCATTCCCAGCTGCAGAATCACTTCGATCAAAACTCTTCTCTCCTCCTCACCAAACTTTCCAGTTTTTACCCTTTCCTCCCAACACACTCTCTATAACCTCCTCCCACCACATGAGCTATGAAGCTGAATAAAATTAACTTAAATCATAGAGTTAAGTCACACTTTATATGTAATAGTGTTTATCCAGTGTGATTACAAGATGACTAACTAAAAAAAAGATTTTTTTTAGACTTCTAAATCTATCAGAAATGTTTGCTGTATGATGAATCAATGTTCAGACTAGAAGTAACTTATATGTTTTTAGCAGATGGAGTAATTAACAAGTGTAATATATTACCATAACAATTGCTGCATCAGTTCAGAGCCTGGAAATTAAGAACTTACGTCTAGAAAAGATGTTTAGTGTAATACACAGCCTCCATGAAGTTTTGCTGTCAGATTCTTGAACCAGGTATAATATATCTAAAACATCTGACTAATTA
This sequence comes from Geospiza fortis, assembly GCF_000277835.1. Lineage (NCBI taxonomy): Eukaryota > Metazoa > Chordata > Aves > Passeriformes > Thraupidae > Geospiza > Geospiza fortis. The sequence goes on along the minus strand of NW_005054381.1, from coordinate 240,878 downwards.
ACCTTAATATTCTTTCTAGATTTAAAATTCAAGAACAAGCCTCCTGGAAGAAAATGTTTTTATCTAAATTCCTTGGTTTAAAGTATTTAGAATCACTCTGCTTTTCTACTTCTACTACTTAGCCAGCTGGGCTTCAACAACAGATTGAAAGAGGTTTTCATGTAACTGGCTTGTGTACTGTAGCTCTTCTAAAAAAGGAGGAAAACATTTGAAAATAATTAACCTTTTGTGCGAAAGGGTTACAATGACAGTAAATATGCGTTTTTCCAAAGTTCACAAATAAAACCCCTCAACTTAACATGCGATCCAAAACTGCAGGCATTAGTAATATGTCATAGGGACCCCCAGGGGCATTTTATTCAAGCTAAAAAAGAAGCTGCCACTTTTAAAGTCTGGCAAATTTGTGTGCTGAGATGCTTCAAAGAGCATACTGGTTAACAGGGATATTAAAATCATTCATGGCCGCTGAGTAATTATTCATGTCTCTGAACATTGCTGCTGTGATAAATGGATATGATTCGTGCTAACTAAATTGTAACTATATCAATATAAAATAAAGGAAAAGTATATGTGGTTAGTGTTACAAAGCAGATGGGCCCCTTTGCAGATGTGACATGTGAAAAACAGGATACAGAATGTAGTATTGAGATAAGCAAGATCCCAAAACAGAATCAGCCTTGGAATGAACAAAGTTGGGACGATTCCAGGTATATGCTTGATTATATTTAACATACTTGATTGTATTCATTTATATAAAGAATTGCTGCTCAATTAAAATTGCTGCTAAATTCAATTTTATTGTTTATTAAATTAGACATATAGAACTTCATAACACTGCCATTGCAGGCTTGTACAGAAACTGTTGCAGCAGTTTTTGATTCACAAATTTTCCTCCAACCACACCATCCAGGGACCAAGCATGTCTAAAATGAAAGCCAAAAGGGTTGTACACAAGCTGGCAGAGCAGGAGAGGTCCCAGTCACCACGAGGCTTAGATGGCCCTGCAGAGGGTCCTAGGCAGCAGACAGAGGGATGGGAAAAATTGGAGTGCCTGAAAATCAAATTTAATAGTGTAAAATAAAAGGTGCAGTAACAATCAATGCACAACAAAACATAATCTGTACATTGTATAGAGAGGCTCCAGAAGACCTCGAAATGAGGCAAACACAACCTTATATAGACATTATCTGAGGGCAGGGAACCAATGAACAGAGAGAATCAGAAACAATACCTTATATGGAACACAAGATTACCCAATTAGAGGGCAGGGTTTGGAACATAACTGTTCCCATCATTCCTCTCTTTTCATTCTAACTTAACTAGATGTTTCCTGTCTTAGCTTCTTGCCTCCCAAGGCTGAATATTGTTACTTTGTATGGCCAGCCCAAAGCCCATCCTTTCAAGGATGGACCTCCACATCTCCCCCTTTTAGTTTTTTTTTTTTTTAATTAAAAAGATCTCAAGGTCTTCTATAGTAGCTTTTGGCAAACAACTTAAATTTAACAAGACTAGCATTAATCACTTTTTTAACAAAAACAAATCTTGGTATAGTTATTGTTGAGTAAACAAAATTTTTAACAGGCAACATAATGTAAGCACAATCATTACTGTAATCTACCTTAACAATTCTATTTTAATCAACAAGAGCAGCTGCCTTAGCAAACCTTTACTTTTAAACTGTTTTACCTGACAATGTGTAATATTTGTGAAAGTAATGATGAAAATCAACAATAGAGAAACTGGTATTAATGATGATAATTATTTTTATAGCTACTGCCAATTTGTAAACTGCTGATATTTTTGATTAAAGAATGAAATATGGTAATTATTCAGTGGGTTAAAATAATAATATGGCTGTGGAAAGTGATTAAGATTAAAATCTTAGGGAGTATATACAACTAATTAACATTGGTATCCAATATTAAATTAAAAGATAAATAAAATCATTAAGTTGAATTAAGAAGATAGACAAGAACCACTACAACAGAAATACTGAATAAAAAAAACATTTGAAGGGAAATGAGAACCACAATTTAGTATAAGGAAATTGTATAAAAATGCATTGAAGTAATTGCTACAAATGCACAAAATAATTTATTAAATAATTGCGAGGTTTGATAACTCTATGGGATAAACTTAACTACTTTAAAGTATATAAAGTAAATCTATGGACTCAAACTGTAAAAAGAGAAATAAGAACTAAAACTACTTTGCTAGATTGTTACTAAAGGTATACTAAGTGATAACTAAGATGAAACAGAAGGTATAATTGTTGCACTTTATGTAATCAAAATAATATAAAAATTGATTAGTGCAATGTATGAAATGAACTATTTACATTTCTTAAATTGAAAACTGGACATAACAACTATTCAATTCATTCAAATATACTCCATTAACTATGTTTAAGTCAAAATTTAAACACTATAAATAAAGTACTATCAAATTTATACAGCTCAATTAAATAACTCAAAGCTTAAAAAATGAAGACTTTCTCTACCTGACGCTTGTAATAAAAGTTTTTGGTAGTTAAACTAATCTAAAAATCTAATGATTTTATTAAGACAATATTTATGTTCTTCAATATACAGTGGTGGTGATGTCGCTGATGCCAGGGTGTTATTTGCTGAAGTTGTTAGATGATAAAGGCTGAAAAGATGTAGTTGCCGCTAGGTGTTGCCTGTAATACCTGAAGAGCTTCAGGTGGTAGGTTTGTGAAGCTGATAGATAGAATAGTGGTGTTGTCTTGCTAATTTTCTTTTTCACATGATGGTGTCAGTGCTTGGATCTCAGCCTCGGCTTTGTTACTGCTCATGTCGGTGACACCATTTTGTAGGATGGTGTTCTTGTTAAGATGGCAACTCGGGAGGATGTAAGAGAATGGCAGTTTCAGGAAGAGGTGGAGTGGCAGGAAGGGGAGGGTCTGGTGGGTCCAAGATGGTGAGACCATTACCATCCTGGACTGACAGAGAAGAAGGAGTAGGAGGACACAAGATAGCAGAAAGATGGTAGCTCATCTGCACCTCATGGTGGGTTCCATCTCATGTCTTATTCATAGGCCCCAAGGGACAAAGAGTAGGGGACAGCGCTGTCCTGGTTTGGATAGAGGTGGTAGTGGCTGAGATCATGTGGAAGGAAGGAGCATGCGAGGTGTCGTGGAGTCTCTTTTTGTAAAGTTTCGTTCCCACTGAGTCCCAGAAATCAATGTAAAGTTGTTAGTAGCTGAGGAATTGGGGAAATTACAGAAGACCTACTTCAAAATCACTTTTAGTGCACATTTCCGGACTTCCTTCCTATGATTAGCCAAAAGCAATTTTAACCATTCATATATATATATATCCCTCTGCTGGTTAGACATTCTCAAAAGCTTTTCACTGCCTCCGATTCAGCAATGGGCCAATGCCCCCCCCATCCCTCCAGCTCATCTGCAGTCCATCACAGGAGTCCTCACCTCTTCAGTCAAGGCAAGGTCAACTTCCTGTCACCCCTAGTCCACCACAGTCTAACACTTCCGGAGGGACAACCTACTGGTCAGCAACCCTGATGATCCAATCCCAGCAGTACTCTGAATATCAGTGTCCCTGTTCGGGCGCCACTTATTGCATCTCATCTGACGAATGCAACTTTCGAACCAGATTAGCCAGGAGTTGTGCGGCAAAATGAAAAGGGATTAGAATGACTGGAGTGCCTGAATATGAAAGTTTAATAATGGAAAAGAAAAGGTGCACTAACAATCAATGCACAACAAAACATAATCTGTACATTGTATAGAGAGGCTCCAGAAGACCTCGAAATGAGGCAAACACAACCTTATATAGACATTATCTGAGGGCAGGGAACAAGTGAACAGAGAGAACAGAAACAATACCTTATATGGAACACAAGGTTACCTAATCAGAATGTAAGAAAGTGACTTCCAGCGCTTGATGGCGAGGAAGGAGTTGACTTACAAGGCTCTAGGAAGGGCTAGAGATATAAAAGGCGGAGCATCCGTTTTGAAGATGAGCTGTGTGGCTGGTAGTCATGGGGGAGGGCTCTCAGCGCTGTAATTTTTCCTTATTTGGTCTTTTTGTTGTATTTTTTATTTGTATTTTTAAAATTTTCAAAAGTGAGCAGTTGTTTCTCACAAGGGGCAGGCAGTAACACCTGTAAATCTGAGAGTGAGACAGCTGGGCTGTACGTTTAACAAAAGATTTTGGTACTCCACTGACAGCTTCTCCATGAAGCCAGTGTCCATAAAGAAGACACAGGAGTCTTGCAACTTCATTCAAATAAAGGGAGAGAGGCATTGGGCACTTTCTCACTTGAGTCTTGGAGGGCACAGCCTCCTTTTCTCCTAAACTCTCAGTGCCATGTTGCCTTCTTCCTTTTCCTATTGGCTGAGGTACTAGGAAGATACAACCTTCCTGAATCATCTACCATGTATGCCTCCTCGAATCTGTCATTTTTCCCCAAAATTCAGAAACTAAAGCTTGTGCAGACCCACTTGACTGTTTCAGGAGTCAGGCTGTCTGGGCTCTGCAACAATCTTGCTGCTTGAAGTTGGTAGAGACATTAAGACCCATTTCAAAGCCATTAACACCCATGCCTTCACCCACAGAATTGTTTGTAAAGACATTAGCACACGATCTTGCCTAGCAGGGTAGACCTCAAGGGCAGCACTGAACCCTGGATGGAGCTGCCTGGGAGCTTCCAGGGCATCCAAGCCTTGCCACAACTGGGATGGAGCCTCTCACAACCCTTCAGCCTCCATTTCATAAGCTTTAGCCTTGGATAAGCAACTTGCTTTAAGCTGTGAAGGCTACAAAGAGCTACAGGTAATGTCTGTGCAGCCATGCTTACTTTGTGCACTGCTGGAAGGGTCTGGATACTGCAGGAAGAAATGGGTTGTAATGACTGCTGGAAAACAGTCCAAAACTGCATTCTTGGTTGCAGCTAAGACATAGTCTTACTTTGGCAACAGCTGAACTCTTCAAAAATAAAAATAAATGTTATAAGTTAAGTTTGTGAATTCTCTAAGCCAATCAAGAATTCTCTGAGCCAATCAGAATACCAATTGAGAATTTATTGAGCAAGGATAACAAGCAAGTTCAGCGCGCGGGACAGGCTGGGAGTCTCTGCTCCCCAAGGCCCTCCTCTTCCCACCCCCCTGAGTTATAACAAGCAAGTTCAGCGCGCGGGACAGGCTGGGAGTCTCTGCTCCCCAAGGCCCGCCTCTTCCCACCCCCCTGAGTTCGTCTTTTATCTGCTCTTTCTTCTGCGTACATGCGCCTGCTCCAGTCTGTTGCTAGGGGTCTTTTCCTGCCTCTTGGTGGTCATGGGTTGCTTCTCAACCGACCTTTCTGTATTTTGCAAGCGAGAGGATTCCTATCCGGGTGGGACTTCCTGCTGTGCTTACCGAGGGTCTGTGCTTTTCCTGTTAAACATGGCTTGCAAGCTATTGATTATTGTCTGCATTCATGGCTTGTGCAGTTACAAGATTTCCTGTTAAGTATACAAAGTCTTGTGACATTTAACATCCAGGCTCTTATAGTTACATTACATATTTTGATGAACAAACATCAGTTATTTATAACAATAAATATTAAAAACAAAACAAAACAAAACTACTCAAAGAGGGAAGCAAGACCTCGTTCTTGATGGCATTATTACTTTCCCAGCCTTTCCCTAAATCACTGGAAGTAGGGTCCTCTGGAGACACCCTCTGGCTGTTCTGCCTGCCGAGCTGCATCTCACAACCTGGGATTGCTCTGGAAGATGTTGCAAAGGGATTCCTCAAAAATGCATTCAGTCTTCTGAATAAAAGCACAGATGCTGTTTATGCTGTTCTTTAGCGTCGTGGTGCATTACATTTTTAAAAAATTATTTGAATCAAAGCTCTCATTCTTTAATTAAACTTCATTTAGTTGCCATCTGCCTGGGATCAAAATGGCTTCATGTTTTGCAGCTCTTAATGAGGATTGTTATTGGATTTGTAAACACATAAACATCACCCCCAGCCCCCTCCGAAATACCAAAGAGTTTGAAAGGTGATAAATCAGAAACAGGGCTCAAGCGTTAAGATCTGCATCTTCACTCATCTGATTGTAATTGCCAGGAAAATTAATCCACAAACACCAGAGGTCTATGTCATAAAAGGAGACAGAGGAGTACTGTCATCTGTGTTCAGCTGTCTTGATGGCTGTTTCTATGGTCAGTAACACCTGGAAAGGTGCATGCCACTTCACCACCAGGGGTGCTTCTTTCTACTCCTTAACTAGGACTAAGTCCCCTGGTTGGATGCTATGAACAGCAAAGTCCAGAGGCAGCATCTGTGCTAACTGGGCTTTCTGTCAATGAGATTTCACAAGAGACAGGATCCTGGCCACATATTGTTTTAAATATACATCACTTATTTCCGCATACCACCCCCCTCCCCTGCTTGCACCATGTTGAGAATTAAATGGGTAAGGAATTACAAACATCAATTCAAAGGGAGATAATTGAATATCTTCTCTGGGTGGCCCTTATTCTTGCCAAAGCTAATGGCAAAAGCCACCCTCATGGCATCTTAGTTTCTATCACCAGCTTCAAAAGATGTTTCTTTATTTCTCCATTCATCTGTTCTAATTGCCCTGAATTCTCAGGGTGCCAGGGGGTATGGAGGTCCCACTGAAGTCTCAAAGCAGCCATAATCCCTTGAAGGATCCACCTGTAAAATGAGTTGCCCTGTCCAAGTCCACTGCCTTCACAATCCCATATTCAGAAATCATTTGTTAATTGATCAAATAGTTGCTTTTGAGTGACTAGAAACTCCCCTGGCCACCCTGTCAGCTGGCATATCACTACCACTAGCTAAGCCCTCTTGCCTAGGGCATCTCAGCAAAATACACCATCCCTGGAGAGGACATATAGCCCAAGGTCACTTCCCCTGCCTTGCAATCTCCTTTGCGGGCTGGCTGTTATTGGCATCCCTCAATAGCTCGTTTTGCTAAAACAAAATGACTCAAGGTAGTCCTGGGGAGTGCCAACGACTCCTCCCATTGAGCTGTCTCAATATTTGCAGTCTCAAAGTTCTTGGCATCTACTGTTTACTCTCGTTTGTAAATCAGTTCTCCCCGCTTTCTTCTGCTCTACCACCTTTAATTATCTCCAACTCCTCTGGTGGAAAAGACAACACCACCACTTCCCGTTCCCCGTGGCAACAGCTGAGCCACAGGAAGCAAAGGGAGGATCCCAGGGAGGATCACCCTGGCATGAGTGCTGCTTTTTGATCATCTCCATTGACCAGCTGATTACCTACTGTCTCTTCTGAGCACCCTGCCTGATGTCACTTAACAGCTCTTACTTCTGCCTCTTATGGGAAATTCACCACCTCCAACAAGTCAGTAATTGAGGTCTCATGAGCAGAGTTTTCCCTGGAAGTTAAACCTCTTTCTCCCCAGCTTTCCAAACTCACGTACTACCCCCCATGCATTCACAAGACCTTTAGGCACACCATTTTTCAGTAAAAAGGCAGAACAAGTTAGACAAAAATCAAACTCAGAAATATGCAGGATACTTTAACTAATATTAGATCTCTCACCAAGTCACTCGAACTGAAAGCACAAATTACAAACAGAAACAAACTGGAAATGCAAACACTTATGGTTTTAAATTTCATTGGTTTTCACACAGCTCCAGAGTCCACTTGAACAAATGGTTATCACATTTAGGTATGATTTTGCTGCTTGCGGTTTCTCTCCTCTCAAACTGTTTTCCTTATCTTTGATGCAGGGATGTTTGACATTCCTGGAAAAGAGGAAAGAAACAAACTCCCCGGCAGAATATGCCTGAGTGAAACAGTAAATTGCATTAACTTATTCAGATGGAGTTTTACCTTTTATTCTATGAAGTGCTTCTGCACCACTTCTGTTGCTTCCCACAGGTCTTCAGTGAGGTTTCCTCTTGAAAGGAGTGAGGGACTTGTCTTTAGAAGCAAACTGTGGGTCTGCTGGTAAATAGAGCTAGATACTGTGAGAGAAAGAAACAATGGGAAGGATTCCACTGATTGATAAATGGAATGAGAGATTTGTCTTTACAAAGAAACTGTAGATCTGCTGATAAATAAAATTGGATACTGAGAGATGAAAGAAACAATGGGAAGAACCATAAATTCCATAAGGAATTCCACTGAGTGACACAAGGAAAAGACAAAGACATTAGAAGAGGGTCTTAGGTACTTTGGGAAGTCTGTATCTTAGGCAATGGGGAAAGAGAGAGGGACATATGGCCAGGAAATCAGGAAAGAAAGAAGGCTCCTTCCTCCAAAAATTTGCCCAAAAAGGAGACAGAGGAGTCCTGTAACATTATTCAAATAAAGGGAGAGGACATGGAGCATTTTCCCTGGGGTCTCTCAAATTTTTGGAGGACATAGCCCCCTTTTTCTCCTAATTTCCTGACTGCATGTCCCTCTCTCTTTCCCCATTGCCTGAGGTACTTGAGAGGTACAGACTTCCTGAAACACCTTATACCCAAGACTCCCTTCTAATGTACCCCCCCCCCCTTTGTTTTTCCTTGTGTTACTCAGTGGAATTTCTTATGGAATTTATGGTTCTTGCCATTATTTATTTCATCTCTCAGTTTCCAATTTTATTTCTCAGCAGACCTACAGTTTGTGAAGACAATTCTCTCATTCCATTTATCAATCAATGGAATCCTTTCCATTGTTTCTTTTATCTCTCAGTATCTGGCTTTATTTACCAGCAGACCCACAGTTTGTTTCTAAAGACAAGTCCTTCATTCCTTTCACAATGGAGCGGCTCCAATTCAGCAATTCCCATAATCACATCATACACAAAACCCATGTGTAGAAATGCTCTACCACTGCAGGATCAAGATTAGGGAAGCTATGAGAATTAAAGCTGAGGGAAACCAGTAATGAAGTGCAATCTGACTTTTTTTCAAAGTAGGTCAGTATTTCTGGGTCACAATGTTACTGTTAAGCTTTGATTCATTCTTTCAACTTTCCTGCTCCACTTAGGTCTCCAAAGAGTGTGCAAGTCTCACTTCACCCCTACTGTTTTATTTGGCCTTTGCTCTATTTCAGCAATGAAGTGTGAACCTCTGATGACATTGCCACTGGTAGTCCAGACCTCAGGATAATTTATTTGAACAAAATCTTTACCACCTTGTCAGCTTTGTTGGTGCGACAAGGAAAAGCTTCTCACCATCCTGAAAAAGTATCTGCTGGTACCCATTTTGTGGAGAAACCTCTGCAAAGTCCATTTGCCGATAGTTTCCTGGTCAATTTCCTTTCTAAACACCGTCCCAAGTGCACTCTGCCTAATCTAATGTGCCTTCTTTAAACAGGTTTGACACTTTTTAACAATGCTTTTATAATACCAGTCATTCATATGCTCAAAACTTGAGGTTTCAATACTTCTACCATAGAGTCTATTCCCCAGTGAGCAACCTTCTGTTGTTTCTCTGCCATTTTCTTCATAAGGTGTTGGGGAATTATTATGTGTTTGCTGGGTGTAATTCACCATCCTTCAGTACTCTTTTCAGCATCTAACAATTTTGCCAATTTCTCATCTTCAGTCTGGTAATCAGCAGCCTCTTTGTCCAAATCCTGGTACTTCTTAGGCGAGAAAAATGATGTCCCCACTGGCAGCCTCCTTGGCTGATTTGTCAGCCAAGCCATTTCCAATATTTACTGGGGTCTCTCTGAATTTATGAACTTTACAATGCATTACTGCCACCTTCTGAGGTAGCTGCCCCCCATCTAACAAACTCTGTATTCTTTTTCTATGTTTCACGGGAGATGTTCATAGCTCCCTCTCTTTCATGTAGACCTCTCCAAAAGTAAATTTCGAAGCAGTCCATATAATTACAGTCTGATCCTGTGAGAGACATAATGCTCTCATTCTATGCAATCAGCTCTGCTTTCTGAGCTGACATGTTGGGGGTCAGAGCTTTGGCCTCTATTACCTTGTGCTGAGTTACCACCACATTCCCAGCTTTTCAGATTCCATTTTTCACACAGCTGGTCCATGAAGCTTCTTCTTCCATGAAGAGTTCCCAGTTGTATGGAAAATCACTCTTTGAAAACGCAGTGTTCATGAAAGAGACAGACGAGTCCTGCAACTTTATTTGAATAAAGGGAGAGAAGACACTGAGGCAGACACCCACTGGGTTCTGTCTCTCGGGTTTTTGGGGCACACCCTCCTTTTATCCTAAACTCCTGGCCGCATGTTGCCTTCTTCCTTTCCCCATTGGCCAACACACTAGGAAGGTACAGCCTTCCCAAACTGCTTACCACATGTTCTCCCTTTGAACCTGATTTTACCCCAAAGTTCAGAAACTCAAGCTTGTGCAGACCCACTTGACTGCTTCAGGATTTAGGCTGTCTAGGCTCTGCAACAATCCTGCTGCTTGAAGTTGGTACAGACATTAAGATTCATTTCAAAGCCATTAACACCCATAGAATTGTTTGCAAAGAGGTTAGCACACATCTTCCCTATCAACCCCTCCTCTTAGTATTTCTCAATTTGTCTTTACAAACCCTAGGCATTATTAACTTAAACTTTTTTAACAACCTGGCATGATATAAAGATTAACTCTTGAAACACAGAGAAGTAAATACAGAGAAACAGAAAACAGTAAATACAGTGCATAAAGAAGACATTAACAGCTCATATCAGCCCACTAATCACTAGAGGTCCCGAGGACTCCCATCCTTTTCCTCCTGCTGAGAAGTCCAGATCTCTGGGGCTTTAGAGACCTTGACTCTAATATGATGGGCCCAGCCGTGTTCAGCTCTCCTGACTGCTGTTCCTGTGGTCCTGGTTGGATGTTATGGACAGCAAAGTCCAAAGGCAGCATCTGTGCTAACTGGGTTTTGTGAAAAATGCATGTATTTTATGATTGGCTTTTCGCAAATATTAAAATGAATATTATATGTGTTGTGTTAGAAAGTAATGCTGTATTAATTCTCTTAAGTACTGTGTTAAATATAGTTTTAGGTTATAAAAAAAAAGTTGAACTAGAAACTATGCTATATAAGATGCTTTGTTTAAAAGAAAGAACTTGCAGTGAGATAGCAGCCACAGGACGCCTAAATCTTTCAGAAGAAAAGAATTTATTGCCCTCTTATCAGAAGAAACGAAATTCTTTCTGCCTCCCTGGCGCTGTTAGGATTAACAAGAAGAAGTTGATGAAAACCAGACAGAATCCTGTGTTTGAATGGAATTTATGCATCATGTATGAAGCGTATGAATATGCAACAGGCTGTTGTTCTTAAAGATTACTCCGTTTGTTAGAGGGTGTTCTTTTTCGGGGGCTCGTGCTGCCCAGAAAAAGGTACCCGGACGTCCGTAACTCTTTGTCTTTGTTGTCTCATGTTGTCCTAATTCAATTTGTCCAAATTATTATTACTCTAATTGTATTACTATTTTGTCGCCGGTTGG
>NW_005054381.1:187757-227400 GCF_000277835.1 Geospiza fortis | reverse complement strand
TCCACTTTTCCAGCCACCACCATCGCAGGGCGGCATCTTCAGGAAGGGAAAACCCAATAGTACCTTCTGAGAGAGTCCAGCACTCTCTGGCCAGCTCCTGTTCGAGGCTGAAAGGCTCTCTGGGCATCTTCCTGGAGGCTTCAAAAGGTCCTTTTTGTGGTCAGCCTTGCTGTGAACTCTGTCCAAATCTGGATCTTGCTCAGCCCTCACTAGTAAATAAGTAGAACTCTGCTCTAGTAGTTTGCTGGCTTATTGTGCTTAGCTCCCTGCTGAAAGTATGTCGCCGGTTGGCCACAAGGTTTTCGGGGTGAAGGAAGAGACGAGATGGGCTCCATGATCAGAAGGCTTGATTTATTAAGTTATGATATAAACATCTATTTTAACTATACTAAAAAGAAAAGGAAAGGGAGAGTTTCCAGAAGCTGCTAGCTACCTAAGAATAGAAAGTAAAGAATGATAACACACAAGCTGGCCTTGACAGACTCCGCAAGCCAGCTCTGCTGTGATTGGTCACTGAACCAAAACTTCCCCAGGAGACCAATCACAGACCCACCTGTTGCATTCCACAGCAGCAGACAATCTATTGTTTACATCTTGTTTCTGGGGCCTCAGCTTCCCAGAAGGAAAAAATCCTAAAGAAAGGATTTTAGTGAAAAGGATGTCTACGACACTATTTTCTACAACCATTTTATTACTATTAAACTTTTAAAATTTTGAAAACAAGTGATTGGCGTTTTCCAGAGTTTCCTGTCAAAGAGATTTCAAGAGACGCAGTATCCTGGACATGTACTGGTATTCATCTTCCCTCCCCCCACCACACTGAAAATTAATTCCAAGGGGAATGATTTTCTCAGGGTTTGGCTCTTAGTTTTGTCCCAGCTACTGGCAAGAACTATGCCCATGGCATCTTAGTTTCTGTCACCAGCTTCAAAGGTGTTTCTTTATTTGTCCATTCACCCTTTCTACTTGACCTGAATTCTCAGGGTGCATCTTAGTTTCTATCACCAGCTTCAAAAGATGTTTCTTTATTTCTCCATTCATCTGTTCTAATTGCCCTGAATTCTCAGGGTGCCAGGGGGTATGGAGGTCCCACTGAAGTCTCAAAGCAGCCATAATCCCTTGAAGGATTCCCCTGTAAAATGAGTTCCCCTGTCCAAGTCTGCTGCCTCCACAATCTCATACCCTGGAATTACTTGTTCCAAAAAATACTTGAATAACTGACACAGTAGTTGCTGATGTGACCAGAAACGCCTCTGGCCATGCTGCCAGCTGGCATACCACTACCAGAAGATATTTAAGCCCTTTTGTCCGGGGCATCTCAGCAAAATGCAGCCAGCATCCTTGGAAAGGACACATATCCCAAGGTCACTCCCCTGCCTTGCACTCTCCTTTGTAGTCTGGCCATCAGCTTTAGCTGGGCAGCCCTCAATAGCTCGTTTTGCTAAAACAAAAAGACCCAGGGCAGTACATCTTGAGGAAGGCCTCTGCAAATTCTTCGAGAGGCCAAATGACTCCCTCCGTGGGGTTGATATTTGCAGGGTCAAAGCTCCTGGCATCCACTGTTTACTGTCATTTATATAAAATTCTCCCCTCTTTCTTCCACTCCACCACATTTCATTATCTCCAACACCTCTGGTGGAAAAGACAGCACCACTTCCCCCTCCCCATCCCCCCTGAAATGGCTGGGGAGCAAAAGGAGGATCCCGGAGACCTCTGGCAAAAGTGCTGCTTTTTGAACATCTCCATTGGGCAGCTGATTACCTAGAGAGCCCAGACAGCTTGAATTCTGAAACAGACAAGTGGGTCTGCACAAGCTTGAGTTTCTGAATTTTCAGCTAAAATGAGAGGTCTGAGGGGGGATATGGGGTAGGCAGTTTGGGAAGGCTGTACCTTCCTAGAACCTCAACCAATGGGGAAGGGAAGAGGGGAAGATGTAGCCAGGAGTTTAGGATAAAAGGAGGCTGTGTCCTCTAAGACCTCAAGAGAGAAAACCCCGCAGGTGTGCACACCCAAGTGACCTCTCTCCCTTAATTTGAATAAAATTGCAGGACTCCTCTGCCTCCTTTGTCAGGAAAATTAATCCACGAACACCAGAGGTTTATGTCCAAAAAGGAGACAGAGGAGTCCTGTAACTTTATTAGAATAAAGGGAGAGGTCATGGGGCATTCCCCATGGGGTATCTCAAAATTTTTAGAGGATGCAGCTTCATTTTTCTCCTAATTTCCTGGCTGCATTTCCCTCTCTCTTTCCCCATTTCCTGAGTTACTTGAGAGGTACAGACTTCCTGAAACGCCTAAGACCCCCTTCTAATGAATACCCCTCCTGTTTTTCTTTTTCCTTGTGTCCCTGTTCTCTTTCTCTAAATCCAAACGTGTAGCACAGTCTTGAGTGAGTGACAGTCTGCGTCAATTAGGGGAATTCCTATGGAATTTATGGTTCTCCCCATTGCTTCTTACACCACTCCACATTTCGCCTTATCTACCATCAGGCCCACAGTTTGTTTGTAAATACATCTCCTTCTCATTCCTTTCACCTTTATGGACACTGGCTTTTCATAGCCTGATTTTCTGCACACCTGCAGCTGGAAGAAAGTCTCCTGTCACCCCCTCTCAGCCCTTTTTTAGTGTTTTTTTATTCTTTTAACACCATGCATGTATTTCTTCGGCAACTCAGGATTATTCTGCAAATCAAAAAAAAATAAATCAACATAAAGCTCCATTCCACTCCTACAAAACAGCATTAGTTGCAAAATGGTCAGTCCCATTTACACGCCCCTTTTTGTGATTGTTTAGCTCATACATCAGCCACCAAGGATAACATTCAACAAGTTGGTTTTCATGTCAGGGGATCACATACACACCCCCCACCCCACACCTTTTCCCATTCCTTAAAACACAGCTCAAGGGGAGATTTGGGGAATTCCTTCTCCCAGGAGCTATGAAGACAGTCCCACACCACATTAACCAACTTATGAAAAAACCTTTCTACACCTTTAAAAGGTTTTAAAAACCTCTTACAATTTTTTAAAACTAACATTTTACAACCTTTTAGTAACTTTTAGTAACTTTTTACAACCTTTCCCAAGACTGAAATTGTGCTATGGGCATTCCTATGTTAGCTAGTGCATGATCTTACATATGCCAGCACAGTTACAAAAACCTCTGAGCCCTGCATTGCTTCTGTTAACCAATTAGCTGGGGACTTGTACTTCCTTAAAAGTACACTTTTTTTATTAGCTGGGGACTTGAAACCTTTTGATACTCAGTTTTACAATAATTTTTAATAGAAAATAACAAATTATATCATTACTTTTATAACCCAATTGTATTATTGAGCTCCATTTCTGGAGGGATTCTCTGCTGCAGCTTATGGTTAGATATCATTTTATACCCTCAATAATGCCTTAATAAAACCCAGAGGTTTTGCCTTGAATTCGTTGGATTATGGGATCAAAGGATTTCCCTGAAAAAAGCTTTTGATGCACACCAGAGTCTTCCATCCTGTCAATCCATGGAGCATCAAAAGCATTGTCCCATCTGGGGTCACAAGTAAATTGTTGTCAAAATCATCAGGATAAATCAAAAATCAGTCAGGATAAATAAGACTCTCTAACACTGTCCTTTCAGTGTTAGGAGTAAGGAATTATTTTACTCTTGGCCCAGAGATGTGTGTGGCTGACAAAGTTCCATCCTCCACACAGATGCTGATACGAGTCCTTTTCATTTATTTTTTACATTTCTAGCAAACAAAGAAATTAATATTAATGGGTTCTAAGTTACATAATTCTTTTCATTAATTAGCATTCTATCCTTTATTGGTTATTGATTTCTTACTCTTCATGCTAATTTGAGCCACATTCTTTAGTCCTCTTATCATCTTTTTCTAAGATAGAGGGTGTTCAGCTTTCAAGGCCTTAATCTCTTCTGTATCTTCTGGTTACTCCAACGTCCTAGAAAGGTTATAAATTTAAGATCCCATGTGTCCAATCCTCAACTCCCTTTGGCTTTGTTTATTGAAGCTTGTCACGGTTAGTTTTAGCAAACTTAACGTTTCAGTGATTTAATGATCAAAGTAACAATAAGAGCCTGTAAAGAAACTTAATTAGTGCTGGCTAAAAGTGGGCACTGCTTGGAGTTAATGAAAACAACTAATTAAGTTAATAGTTAGGAAAGTTCTATCATTTCCAACAACAAGCAAGCACAGGCACCAGGGCAGGAGTTTCCCACCCCAGCCACAGAAAATGGAAAGTGGATGTTGTGACCCTGCAATTCCTCAAAATCCCAGCGGGAATTATTGCTATTCACTGCTCAAAATGCATCTGTTACCAGAACTCAGCAGTGTCCAGACCCAGCTGGGGGGCACTGGAGGTGCCAGGTGGATGCAGAGCTTCCCAGCTAAGCAGAAGGAGCAGGGCACAAGCTGCCCTTTAGTGAGTGGGGCTCAGGGGCTCCATATCATGGATCAGGAAACTTGGGGAATAAACCTGAGCCCAGTGTTGTGACTCAGCCCAGCCCCAGTGGCACAGCCAGCCCTCCCCTGCCCCATCTTGCTCACCCGCTCTGAGCTGGGGATGCTGGTGGGGAAGAGTCTCTTTGCTCAGTTTCCATTCACAGCCTTTATGATTCCACTCAGCTCTCTGAACTAAATCATTAGTCCCCAGCACAGTTCCCATGCCCTAATTTAACTCCAGTGCTTGCATTCACCTCTGCCTTTTGGCAGCATCATCAGAGCCTGTGTGGGTACAGCACTCCAGCCCCCCAGCCTGCCAGAGCCTCCAGCAGCAGCCTCAAACATCCCTGGCATTGCTAAACCATGCTAACACCTTCAGTGTTATGGCATCAGACTTTTATGTCCTCAACACAAAAAAATAAAAGTGTGCCCTCTTATGAGACATCTACTCAGTGGGGTATAATCTGCAAATAAGTCCTTTTCAGACATTTGGGAAGACAAAATGAGTTTTCATCTCTGAATCATGTTTCCTAACTGGAGATGCCACAGGTCTGAGTATCTTGGAGATGCCACAGGTTTGAGTATCAGGCAGAAACAAGAAAGTCTCAGATTTTGATGCCAACTGTTCAGATGTTAAACTATATTTCTAACTGGAGTCACTGATACAGACTTGACCACTTTTGTGCCATGTCCTACATTTACTTGGGATTTTGTTATCTCATGTGATGATTTACACCTTGAGAGCAAACTCAAGTCCACATCCAGGAAACTGCAGCTGCCTTGAAACATGTCTACTCACCATCAAATAACACTCCTACCCAGCATCAAATAACACTTCCATGCACTGTCCAAAGCCTTCTCATGGCCTGAAGAGACACAGACTCAAGCAAAATGAACACATGTAAAACAAATAAAGCAGCAGATTCCACTCAGAACTGTCAGGATTGATTTTGACCCTCTGTCTACCACCATCTACCCACCAGGAGCCCACAGCTGCTGCTGGTGGGACAGGTTTGCTGTGACAAGCCTGTGGTGACCCATCCTGGAGGGACATTCAGCAATGGTCACCTCACAGTGATGCCCCATACCCCTGTTTGCAATGACTCCAAAGCTAGAAGCCCCAGGGCTCTTTGCTTCACTGCTGGCTCATGCTGGGCTGCATTTACCTGCACACAAGCCAGGATGTTTCTTCTTCTTGGTTTCTCACACTGACACTCCCACAGTGTCTCACCCATGCAGGGCTCTCAGCAGGCACAAAGCACAAGTTAAACACATGCAGAGGGAAGTAACAGCATTTGCCTCTGCAAACTCCAGGAATGAAATGGAAATATAAGGGCAGGAATGGCAAATTATATCCCTCAATTTATTGGTTTGTTTATTATATGGGGCAAAGTCCAGGGTACATGGAGGAGTCTGGGGCCACCCTGCATGCACTCAGCATTGCCACCAGCAGTGGTCCAGTGGAGCATCAGTGTGATCAGCCTGCAGAACAGGAGACACAGGGGGACCTTCTTGCTTACAACCGCCTGAGATGCTGTAGCCAGGCAGGCAGTGGTCTCTTCTCACAGGTAACAAGTGATACAAAAAGAGGAAATGACCTCAACAAGAGGAAATGGCCTCAAGTTTTCCCAAGGGATGTTTAGATCTGGTATTAGGGAAAATGTCAACAAAAAAGGGAGGTGAGGCATTGAAATAAAGTGTCCAGGAAAGTGCAAGCATCACCATCATCCTGCCACCATTCAAGAAACATGGGGATGTGGTCCTTAGATGTGGTTTAGTGGTGAACATGGCAGGGCTGGGTTAAGGTTGGACTCAATCTTACAGATCTTTCCCAAATTAAACAATTCCACTATTCTATCATGGGACCTTCCTTCCCCAAAAGGCATCAAAGCCTCCCATAAAATCACAGAAGGATAATCATAACACCATAAATCTTTAAGGACTTCTATGGCTGAAAATTTTTCCTGGTTCAAATGCCAGTTAAATGCACACAATCCAATCTTTCTGTGCCTTTCCTGGGATGGCAGGAGACTTGACACAGGAGGGCTTGGGGGGATTTCACCTCTTGGGGGGGGCCTGAAACCTCCTTCTCCCTTAATCCAAATGCACTTGGGCTTCAGAGCCAACAGAACTCATGGGTGAAGGTGACTGATGCTTGGGAGGGCTGGCTCCCTCCTGTCACCACTGCAGTTTGGTACCACTCCTCTGGCAGCTCTGTACACAAATTTTTACACCTTTGAGCTGAATTAAATGAAGCATTAAAACATTTCAGACCTCTTGGCTTCAGGCACTGATGACACTAAGGATTTACTGAGCTGCCAGAGCCCAACAAGGCCTGTCCAAGGGGTGCCCTTCTGCCCTTATTCTTACCTGTAAATGTTATTTATCAATACAATATGCAATAAAATAAGTACTTTTAAGAGCAAGGCAACACTTTTTATTTTTATTTAAAAAGGCCTTGATGGCAGGAATATAGTGTAAAAATCATTGGAAAAACTAAAAGGCATCGATACATATTGGAATATACACTTTTTACATAAATTACATTTATTTATTTTTTCTTTCATTTGAGGTTCTTATTTGATATTGAGGTCTAATAGTTAATAGGTCCTGGGATCTGGACGTTTAGACCACCATAGTCTAACATGTACATGTTCATGGGCCATTGCTGAAAGAGAGGGAGAGAAAAGAAGGCAAAAGTCTCCGTTAGGACACAACACAAAACCATGCAAACATCAAATCTCTGACATGTTCCAACAACTGGCTGTTGCTCCCACTTTCCAAGTAAGAGAAAAGAACCAACCCCAAACCAAAACACCATTAGCAAACTTGACAAAAACCCTTGAAAGTTTTTATTTCTCTTGTGCATTTTTGGGAAATTTTATTTGGTATCATCTGGAGTGCAGTTGTATGCATCTGCCTGAATTTATCTCCTATTTTTCCTGTTTTGTGGCATTCTAGAACTCTGCATTACTCCAGGAACTGAGCTAGAGGTACACCCAGCACAGCCTGGACTGTGGGGAACCACTGGGTTCTGCTGAGGGGCACCACAGACCTGAGGTGATGTCACCAGCACTCGAGTGTGAACCCAGGGGCGTGGAGGGATTTGCTTGAGCCTGTCTCAGATGCAGCACCCACTAAAGCTGAGCACCCTGAGGCACACTGCAGCAATGCAGGAGAGCCCCTGGGGGTGTCAGGCTCGCTCTGCTGACCTCCCCCAGACAAACCCTGCAGAAAAAGACAGCCCCACAGGCGTGTCTCCTCCTTTGCCAAACCTGCTTGTGCCATTTTACATCACACTTTATAGTGTTTGTCAGGCGCAGGGAGGTGGTGACAGCTCGAGCAGAACAGAGCAGCATCCTGAAGCAGAAAGATAGGTAGGCAGTAACCCCCCTAATATCTGGAAGGCTTTACCACAAGCGAGATCTGATTTGTTGATGATGTAGACTCCATATTGGAAGAAGAAGAAGAGGAAGAAGAGGAAGAGGAAGATACCGAGTTCCCTTCGGAGATCCTCTTCCGCTTCCGTTTGGGAACACTGATGTCTTTGTCTGCAAGGAGAGAGGGAAGGCATGAGGTGTCCAAGCCCTGAGAGTGGTCCCTGAATCTGGGGACTCATGTTGCCACTGTGACCTTGCCCTCCACAGGGCATCCCCCTGCAGTGCTGCCCCTGGTGGCACAGGCTTGGCCTCCATGAGTGGCACAGAGCTGCCAGCTTTGCTCACACTGCAGGCATGCTCTGCCTTGCCACATCTCCCTTCTCTATCCATCCACCTCTTTTCATAAAACACAGGATTGTAGTTATCTCTAGGACTGCTAATTCTGACACATTTGATTAAAACTGTCTGAGATTTATCAGGATGATGGGACAGAGAGAGAAACACATGCCCAGTGATGACAGAAAACTTCGTTGCCTTAGAAATTCAACTGCTAAATGATGGCTCAAATTAAGGGCTTTAACCAGGGAATAAATTTCTCATGGTGAGTAAATTGCTAATGGGAGAAGGATAATCACATCCTCCAGAACATGCTGAAAGTTTGAGCCAAACAGCCCAGTCTTCCCACAGCTCACAGAAGTGGAATCCTCCAAGAGGATAGTTTACTCTGGAACAGATGCTGAGCCTAACTTTTCGTAGGTAGGATCTTCTCCCCATGTGGGAGGTTCAAACACCACCTCACAACTCCCACCCATTTTCTCTCCCACAGTGCCAGGAAAGCCACAGTTATGTCCCAGCCCTTCCCTTACCTGTTTGTTTGGCCTCGGTGCAGATTTCAGCAAATGGCCTGTGGAAGAGACAAGGCATGAGTCAGTGGTTTCACCCTGTGTGCCTGCCTGTGCTGGGACACAGCCCAGACCCTGAGCCTGAGCTGACTCCTCCAACACCCCTTTGTGTGGAGAGGGGACTTGGGAGCATCCCCAGTGCATCCTGGAGAGAAGCAACCTGAAAGAGCTCAGCTGGGTCTCTGAGTTACCAGCCCCCATGTCACATCCCAGCATCACCATCCCAAATCACAGAAGAAAGAGGGGACAGATTGGCCCTGTAACCCTTCAGTGTGCCCACCCATGGGCAGGTACCTCCCTGCAGCACAGGACAGTGGATGCCAGGGATGGAGCATGTCATCCACAGGTATGTGGTGGCTCTGGTGGCCTCAGGGTGAGCTGCTCTGCTTATGGCTGAAGAAGCAAGGACAACCCTTAACAAACAGAAACATCCCCCATCACAAAGCTGGGAAAACTTACTGGAGCTGGTTTATAATCACTATTCGGATGCTCTCCCGTGCCTTCAGGATCTTCTCCAGCCGATGAATGTCGTAGGTGTTGGGATTTCTGAACGGGATATCGTCCGGCAGCCCCGTAACCTCCACAGAGTCAGGACTGTCCCTGATGAGTTTATAGGGCACCATGACAGGCCTGTTCAAGCCCAGAGCCTCTCCTGTAAGGGCAGAACAGAGGACAGCACAACAGCTTTACCCTGCAGTGTCGGAACTCAGGACATCCCTCCGGCTGCCTTGGATGGCTCGAGCCCCTGCCAGGGGGCTCAGAGACCTTGACACGCAGCCAGAGACACCTGTGGCTTTGATTTTAACCAATGGAAACAATTACCAACCTTAGATGAAGATTTACAAGCCACAAGAGTTTAAATAGAATGTAGTTAATTTATCACAGGGTGAAAAGTAGAATTTTGGGTTTTTAGAATGGGGCTTCAGAAGCCAAGATGGAGGAATCTGGGTGTGCCTTGTCCTTCTTCTTTCTTCTTCTTAGCCTCCATCTTCTGCTGTGATGGTGGCACTTTTGGATTGATTTAGAGTAGAAACACACTGTCTAACGTAGGTATTAGGTATTGGAAAATTATTGTAAATAAAGTACACGTAGTTTTTAGTGTAAAAAGGTAACACCACCCCGAGGGTGTCAGTGTGCCACAGACCAACTTGCTAGACAGATCTCAGCAGGTCAGTAAAAGAATGTAATAGATAACAGAAAATAAACAACCTTGAAAACCAGAGCTGAGGAATCATGATCTCAGGGCTGGGAAAAAGAGACTTTCTAACACCTTGGGGTCATCTCGACCACAGAAACCCCGAGACTGCAGGGCTCCAGAACCAACCAACGGAAGGACCAAGAGCCCTGGGGGACATTGGGATGCCATGGCTGCTATGGTGCCCAACCTTTGCTGTAGTCACATCCCACCCAGACATTTTACATGTACCTGCCCAATTTACTGTCTGCTCTGTTACTCTCTATTTAGAATTCTGCCAGGAGCCTCAGGTGAGTTCAGAACACACACACTGCCACACTTGCCCAAACCCATGGCTGGACCAGCAGCAGCAGCATGCAAAACAGCCCAGGACAGAGGGGAAATGGAAGAGATTTGCCCATTTCCTCTTGCCTCTGTACATCAGCAGGTCTGGGGGTCACTGGGGTGGAGATCAAAGCCATCCTCATCATCACATCACATCACATCACATCACATCACATCACATCACATCACACCACACCACATCACACCACATCACACCACATCACTCCTGCCCATTTCTCCAATCAATTTATCTCTTTAGCCTCCACATCCTGTGGCAGTGATACACCTCAGTTTAATTCCTTGCTGCATGAAAAGCCCTTCCTTCTGTACAGGTAAACCTGCTGCTCACCTCTCTGGGTACCCCTTCATTTCCTGCTCACTGGGGAGCAGAGAGCATCCCTCACTCCTGTGCTGTTTCTGACTGTAAGAGCCTGCTCCCACCTTGCATCTCTGCAGCCCCAAAACATGAAGCTGTTAGGGCTGCACAGCCACATTTCTGGCTTTCCTCCCACAGAGTTTGTCCCAACAAAGGCTGACATCAGAGTGAACAAATCCTGCTGCTGTGCTGCATTTTGCCACGACCCCTTCCCCTCTCCAAGGATGAGCTGCCAACAAGAAGGTAATGGTCCCACCTGCCAAGAGTGAGACACACCTGTCCCCTGAACCTGACCATGAACTTAAGCTTCTTTGACCAATTTTCAAGCCCATCCCTCCTAGGAATCCCACTAATCCTCATCTCAATAACATTCCCAGCTCTCTTACTACCATCCCTAGACAATCAATGAATTACTAACCAACTCTCAACCCTCCAGCTATGGTTTATCAACCTAGTTACAAAACAACTAATAATGCCCCTAGACAAAAAAGGACACAAATAAGGCCTAATTTTAACATCCCTCATAATCTTCCTCCTACTCATTAACCTCCTAGGACTGCTACCCTACACATTTATCCCAGCCACCCAACTATCTATAAACTTAGCCCTAGCCTTCCCCCTATCCCTGGGGAAGGCTGTAACACGGAGCAGCAGGACAATATCTGTGCTGCAGCAGCTGCCATGGGCTTGGGCTATAAATAGAGGCCTTTGTGGAAATAATTTTAACTGTGGCTGCTCTCAGCAGAACCAGCCTCACCCTGTGATGTGTACGAGCAGAGACTCACCGTATTTTTCATTGAAAAGCTCTTTCACTTGCTCCCGCAGAATCACCTTCTCTCCAAGCCTGTTGGCATCATCCTCATCTGCAAAAGCAAGAAAGAACAGGGGTCAACTTGTTTCCTTCTGAGCCCCTGGAAAACCAATCTTCCTGACACAATGCAGGACAGCATCCCTGTCCCTGTGGGCCTGGGGACACCTCAGAGGGGCTGCTCTGTGCTTGCACCCTGCCACACCTTTCAGAGCTGGGCAAAGCAGCTCTAAAATGCTGCCAGGTCTCCATTTGCCATGTGCTGCCGCAGCTAAAAGCGTTTTATATCTACTCTGCGGGGCTGTAAATGACTAGAAAAAATGCAAAGCAGTGAAGACTCAAGCCCTCAGTGCCATGAGTGCTCCCACAAGGGACATCAAGGAATGAGAGAGCACTTTTTTGGCTAAGCTCCTAAGTGAAGTATTGTTTTATAACATGCCATATAATCAGCTTGGAGAACAGTTTCTCTTCCATTCTCTCACGTCACTGTGCCTAAGTCAGTAGATTTTTACACTCAGCTGTTTAGCAGGACACTCCAGGACAAATGACTGGGGTCATGACCTTAACCTCTGACCTAGACTCAAATGACCCTAACTCTAACCTGTCCCTTTAATGCCTTTTTTTCCCCAGAGGTATAAAGTACCAAGTGAACACACCTTATCTGCCTCTTGCTGTGGTCACCCCAGCAAGCTGGGATGCACCATGCAGCACCAGCTCAGTGGGGTGGACTCCCCACCTTGTCTCCTCCCCAAGAACATCCTCACTGCACCCAAGGCAGGCACTGTCCCCCAGGCTGGAAGCCACTGGGTAAAAATCATGGAACCACTGCATGGTTTGGGTTAAAAAGGACCTTCTGAGACCATCCAGTTCCAAGTTGCTGCCATGGCCAGACACAGCAAGGTGTGCCTTACAGACACAGTGCTGTGTGCTCTGTGCAAGTGCTGGCTCAGGTGATGGTGGAGGGTGGCTCAAAAGGGTAGAAGGAGGTGCTGGGAAGTGCTGCCCAAATCCCATCTCTAGTATTGGCATCCTCAGGTGTCTCAAACAACATTTAATCAGTCTTTTTGTTAATGCTTTGAGCCAAGAGGTTTGAACCCAGCCCTCAGGACATTTTGGGGGCAGAGGCTGCCAGGAGACCTTGTTCAGGCCCTTGTTCAAAGCCCCTTTCCAGCTCTCCTGGAGCCTCTTTAGGCACTGCAAGGGGCTCTAAGAGTCTAGACCAGACTCTGGCTACTCTCCCTAGAGCCTTTTCTTCTTCAGGTGAACACTTCAGCTGTCCCAGCCTGGCTCCAGAGCAGGAGTGCTCCAGCTCTTGGGTGAGTTTGTGGCCTCCTTTGGACTCATTCCAACAGGTTCAGGTCTTTCTTGTGCTGGAGGCCTCAGCTTCAGGTGGGGTCTCAAAAGAGCTATTCACAGTGGGCTTTTACAGCATCAAGGTGACCCCTGCAAATCTTGGCATGAGGGATCAAGGCATCCTCTGCCCCCCGTCTGCAGCTATTCAGTTTCATTTTGTGCAATCACATGATTATGATTTTTTATTATTTTGAGCAATCATATGATTTTTGTTTTAGTTTCAAGCAAACACATGGCTGGAAGTTTAGTTTTAAATGCAAGGTGAAAATCCACTGCAAGTCCCTGTCCCCTGCATGGGACTGATTTCAGTGCAGAAAGATCCCATCTCACATCTCAGCCACTCTGCTGCTCTGGAGAGAAGCTGACAACCTCAAACCTCTGCACCCTGCTACTGCAGGGTACAGCCTCAAAAAAGCCTCTTCTCCACCTGGAAAACAATTGCTTTGCCTGGATATTACACACACACAAAAAAAAACAAACAAAAAAACCCCAAAAAAACAAAACTAAAACCAAAAAAACACCTAAAAACACAAAAACAAAACCAAAAACAACCCAAGAACTTTCTGCAAAGAGAGCTCAGGGGTGCTTCAAATCTGGAAATGGCAGCAAAGCAGCTTGAATGGCATGAAGCAAAACATAAATACAGCAGATGGAGATTTCTAAGTGATGCCTTGCAGTGCCACTCTGGAGGCCATGGAGCACCAGAGGGGACAGCCCTGAGGGCTCCCTCTGTGACTTCCCTGTCATCACTGCTCAGTTTCTGGGCTGTACATACGTACCCGTATGGATGTGTAGATGGTAGCAGACAAAGACACACCAAAATTCAGTGTTCTCACTCATTTAATTCTCTGGGACTGAAAAATGCAGCAGGTCTTTCCTTTCTGCTCCTGCCCCAAGTGACCCAAGTGCAAGGAAAAAGATCCCAAGGGATCTTGTTCTTTCCACCTTGAGGTGGGCACTACTCCCAAATTCCCATTCAAGGACACAAACAAATGTCATGAAAATCCTGGAACTGAGCATGCATAACAGTGAAGCCAAAGAGGAGCCTCTGGCCAGTGGCACTGCTTCCCAGGGACTTACCCCTCTGTGCCCAGGCAAGAGGGGTCTCCATCTCCCTTTGACTTTACCCCTTTGGGTTTGGAATTCATCAGCTCAGGGAGTGAACTGAAGGAAGAAGTAAATCAAGGGAGCCACTGGTGCTTCTGAAATGTGCTGAGTCCTTCCCATGAAGCAGGTTTAGTGGCTTCAGGTCTGTGCTATCTTTTTTTTTTTTAATTAAAATAGCAGCTAGTTGATTTTTTCCCCAATTCTGCTTTCCTGATGTCAGCACCGCTGCACTCAACAGGCATTTACATACAAGTGGTCACATTTTTAAAGCACCACTTCCTTTTTTCCATAGGACTTGTCAGAGCTTAACATTTCTTTGAGAGACACCAAGCTGCTTTTAGTAATTACAAAAACTGAGGTTTAGGTGTCTGCTGTTGGGCAATAGAATCCAAACCACTGCTTATTCTTCTAGTGACTCAAAAAACCCACACAAAACCAAATCCAAGGTATCCCATGGATAAATAATGGCTCTGTCTGTGTTCCTGATGTCATGTGCAGAACCTTGATCTCAGTGTGAAGCCACAGCATAGCTGGGCAGGGTACCCAATGGATCCTTCTTCCTTCCCATGCCCTCAAACACTGCTCAGGGGGATGCCTGGCCTCTGCTCAGCCACTGCTCATGGAGTAACAACCTCCTGTTACCCAAAGACTTGTCCTGAAGCCTGTTTCATCAGGAAAACTGCCACTGCCCAACACATCTCACTGAAAATATGGCTCAGATCCTTTCTGCAAGCAATCCCAGACTCATTAAAGAGATACTCAGCTGGCAGGCTGAGGGCAGGCTCCTTACAGCAGCCTGGGATCTGGCCCTGAATCCTAAGAGGAGTCTTTCTTTCCCCTTCCAGCTTCCATGGCTGCAATTCAGTTACACCCCTGTGTAAATCCAGAATAAATGTGCTGACTTTCCTGAGGCTATTCTGCAGTAACTCAGGTTTAAATGCAGTTTGAATTAGCTTAACATATGTATGTTTTCAAAGCAGGGCTACAAACTTGTGGCAGCAGCAATTAACACCTAGACCCCCAGCCAACATCCCAGCTGGATCTGCTGTGCCATGCCCTGCCACAGGCACAGGCCAGCTCTTCCTTACTCCTGTACACCAGTCTGTCGTACATCCCTGGGGCCTTCATGGCTGCTCACCAGCCCTGACCCAGAGTCTGTGTTAAAGCAAAGCAAAACCAACCCCAACCCAACCCCATGGAAGCTCTCCTTATGAATGGCAAGTGGATTTGTAACAAATTAATTGCTGGGACACGTGGATGAAGATGAGAAGAACGTGGCAGGTTGGTTTGGCTGGAGTGATGGCAGCGATGCTCAGGGACTGCAGCAGCAGTGCTTAGAAATGCAGAAAGGATTAATAACAACAATAAAACACTGTATCATTCAGTTCTGCATACCACAGAAAAAACAATACCTGAAATTTGGGGCGTTTAGACATTTTCATTCCCATACTAAAACACAAGTAAGAGCATTTCTTGTCTGCTACCATCTACGATGCACCACCTGAGCTACGTACCATTGAGAGCAGCATAGGCTTTTTCCAAAGATGTTATCCGTCTAGGGGCTACAGCACAAGGTAATGGGAGACAAAAAACAAAAAAGAGAAAGAAAAAGAGATCCATGAGTGCTGCAGCTTGGTTTCTCGGTCACAAACAAAAGCAAAACCCAGGATTAAAATTCCTCTGGCCCCTTGGCACAGTTTTGGTAGCTAATAACTGCCTGGCAGGTTATTTACTGGTGAGCTGGGCTCTCCACCTCATACCAGGACCTGCTTTGCTGGAATTTGCTTAAGCATCCCTTTGGCTCTCCTGAGCAGCTCAAGGTCCACATGTGCATAAGGATGCATGGCCAAATGACAGCATTTATGGCATGTGCCAGAGCAGCAGCAGCTGCCTTGCACAGCTGTTCCAGTGCCAGAGGAGAAAAAAAAACCCCTCAGGTTAAAGCAGATGAAAAGCAAACAGGGAGATCATGACAGTTCTGCATCAATAGGAGAAATGGGAGAAAAAGGAATCCCTAAGGAGAGGCTGGTGCTTGCCACTGACTCCAAAGTGATCAGTGACATAAAAAGAAATTAACTTCCTCTGGAAAAACAGCCAGGGATGGGACTATGGCCTGGATTTGCATGATGGGCAAAAGGAGGAATGAAGTGGCTCATCCGGCTGAAGTGACAGCCACAGGGAGAGCTGTGGGGAGGTCAGGGCTGCAGCCCCAGGGCAAGGAAGGGGCCCAGAGGGGAGGCTCTTGATGCCACACTGCAGTGAGCTGACACCAGCAAACAGAAGGGGACTTGGGAGACAGCAGGAGCATGTGTCCAAATCTCCTAAGCAGAGGCATAAGCAATCTGAAGTAGCTCCAAATACCTAGCTGACAATACGTGTTCCCCATTTCAAGCAGGCTCAGGAGAGCAGCCACTGCAGCACAGAGCTCTGCTGGTCCCTGCAGGGGGAGGAGAGCCCTTCAGTTCAGCAGCTCAAAGGAACAGAAAAATACAAGTGGCTCTGCCCAGGGCAGCTGCAGGCACTGAGCTTTGGGTGCAGACCCACATGAGCTGGGGCTCTTCACCCCTGAGCTGCAGGAAGACAAATTCTGCCATAAGTAGCTGCAGCAGTGCCTCTCACTGCCATGCTGCAGGATCCTGCCCCAAAATGAGAAATTATTTCTGCAGCTTGGTGCCCTAAATCTCTGGTGACACCCTGTGGACAACACCAACTGCACTAAATGCTTATGCAGAGGGGAGGAGATGCAGATGGGTCATGCTGGCGCTGGGAAAGCCAAGCTGGAGTCCAAGCCAAGAGGGAGCAAGGTCCTGGCATGGCTTCTGTGAAGGAGGAATGCAGGCAGGAGCACAGGCAGGCTGCAGGCAGCAAGGGAGAGAGAGAACATATGGCAGGATCTTTCCAATATGGCTCAGAACTGGTTGAGAAAAGGCAGCATGGCATTTCCTTTGCCTGGCAGCAACTCAAAGGCTTTTGCAGCATTTCAAGGTGCTCTTATGAAATTACCTTAAGAAAGGTAATTCAAATTTCTTGTCCTGTTAACTCAAAGGTGGCATTTAGCCCTGAACCATAGGAATCATCCCACCAGGTTCAGGGCAACTGTCCTGCAAGGATGGACATGCCAGGATGGAATGGCACCCATCTCACCCTGAAAAATGAGGGGGATGGGGTCTCTGAAGGACACAACAGGATGTGAGGGTGGTGGAGAGCAGGAGGAAGGAAAGAGCAGAGTGAACACAAGGGCTTGGATGAGCTGGGTGATGTGCTGCCCTCTGGACAGTGAGGATGCCACACACAGAAGCAAATGGGGAAAGGAGACCAAAGCTAGGGAAACAAAAAGGTGATTGGAATCACAAACATGCTTATAAACAGGCTTTGAAGCTCCACAGCTATTCACACCTGCTTGAATTTTAACCCTCATAATTATCCATATATAAAAATAATAATTTTTATACACACACACATATATTCAACCTGCCTGAATTTTCACCTTAGACTAGAAACAGTGACCAGTTGAACACTCAAAAATAATCACCCCAGGCCTGGCTGGTGGGTTAAAAAGGGTTGGGGGGTGAAGGGAGATGGATATGGACTTTGAAAAGCAACCTGGTGATGGAGCAAGATGTGCTCAGCCCTCATCACAGCTTTCCTCTTTTCTATTTTTCTTGCTAGGAGTTTCCAATGCGAGGCACATCTCATCAAAGTCTTGAGGAGGATTGTGCTCTTGTGATTAAAAAAAGAAATAAATATATATATATGTATATATAAAGGATGCCTGGATGTGTGGGTTTTTTAATTAAATAACACTGCCTGCCCTACTTTATTAATTGGAGTATGGAAAATAATCTATCATGATGGTAGGGAGCTTGGGGAATAGGACAGATGGAGCTGGTCTACATTTTCAATCAAAGCACATTAAAATTAACACACAGAGAGATTTTTTGTGTGTGTATGTGTGTGTGTGTGCTAGATTACTTATGCTTGATAGTATTTTTCAAAGGCTCATATTAAGCCAGTTTTGTATCTGTGCCTCAAGAAAGAAAAAACAAAAGGATGAATGTAGTGTTTATAGCACTAGAGCTTCACCCCCGCTCACTCACTCCTGTTTAATGCTGCAAGATCATGCTGCTCTCAAAAAGGGCTTTTGAAAGTCTCTTTTGCAGAGCAGAGACCAGCAGTGTGGAGAAGAGGCACTGGAAATCAAAAGGAAAACCTCTGGATGCCAGGAGGGTTGTGCAGGCCCTGGGGAAGCCATGCAGGTGAAGGGCTGGCACTGGTGGCCTCAGGGCCATTGTCCCATCTTTGAGAGGCTGCAAACCTGCACTGCTGAAGGGCTTTTTTCCAAAAACGAGCCCCATTCCCTGCAAAATCCACCTCCTTCTGCAAACAGCATCCCTGCAGGCACACAGCCCCCAGCTGCTCCTGCACTAGCAACTCCCCCATCTCCCATTCAAGGAAAAATACCATCTCAACATACAAATTACAGATTATCTTGAGAAAAAGGCCCATGAGGTGCTTAGATTATATTGAAGTCCTTTTACCTGTTTCTGTTACACTTAAAAAATGGGTGTCCCTAAAGGAAAGAGATCTGTGGTCCTGCAGTTACCAGGAATGCTCTTTGCAATTGTGCTGGTTTTGCAGCACAGCAATGCAGGAGGTGCACAGCTTTAAAGCATATTAAATCCCATAAAAGTTTAACCTAAAAGGTTAAAGGTTTAACCTAAAGGCAACTAAAATCACTCCAAAGTGATTTTATTTTAAAATTACATCAAATTTCCCTTTTTCCTAAGCACGTGTACACTTCATGTAATTTTTTAGCCAAAATTATCCACAAAACCCATTAGCTCTCCTCACATTTATGATGTTACCTCCTGAGCTTTCCAGCTTTTAGAGACCTGTGCAATGCCACACCTGGGAGTAACTACTGCTTTCATTTTAACCCTCCTCTGTGAAATAAAAGTGATTTTCATTGATTTTATTTTAATACCAAGCATGCTGCTGCTCTTCATTTTACATTACAGGGCTTCACTACACAACATTGAAGACTCTTTAATTTAAAGTTTTAGTGACCTATGGCTAGTTGGAAATCATTCATTTTGTTAAGGCAGATGAAAAGCAATCAAAGCCAAGGCAGTGACTGCATCACTGTACTGCCACCAACCACTTTGGTGTAGAGGGGTGGAAAATCAAACAATGGGTTAAGTGTTGCCAGTGGGGATTAGGGAGGGGCAAAATACAATCAGCTCTTTTCTGGAAGAGACATTCCAGTGGTAATCTGACTACTAAAAAATACTTATGAGTCCTGAAACTGTCTCTGAAGATTTGGCAAATATGGGAAATTGTCTATAACAAATTGAGATGTCAAGTAAGAAAAAACCCTCACCTGTATGTGCTCTTATTTAAAACCTCAGTGGGAGGAGAGGGAGTGAAGCACCCAGCCTGGCAGGGATGCTGTGACCTGCTGAGCCCACTTGGGTACTGAAATACACATAAAATATGTGTTTGGGTTTGTGCTAGAAGGCTGGTCTGTGAGGGGAGCATTCAGCTGGAGGAGGAGGGAAAAAATGTTGTGCATTGAAAAGAAAATCAATTTCCTCTCCATCTCTTTTTCTCAGGCTGTGTCTCCCAGCCAGGTAGCAGCCTGAAGTATTTCCCTTCTGAATTGCTCCCTTGTTAATGGTGTGATTTGTGTCAGATGAACATCTCTTAACAGAATTATACTGTTTAGAGCAGGGGAATGGAAAAACAAGAGGTGGCTGGAGGAGTGTACACACAGCCATGGGATTCTGTGGAAAACCAGAGTTCTGCAAAACTTGTGCTTCAGTGAGGGCTCATTTTAGGTCCAGCTGATGTGAGCTGGCACATTGCTGCTCAGGACCAAAAGATACAAGTCTAAGGCCAAGTTCCACAGAGATCTTGGGGGATCTCCCTGTCCTTGGCTGGGCCCTGCACAGGGACACAGAATTGAACACACTGACCATGCCTGAATTTCCTAGAATTGAACACAAGGACCATGCCTGAATTTCCTAGAAGTGAACACATGGACCATGCCTGAATTTCCTAGAATTGAACACATGGACCATGCCTGAATCTTCCTAGAATTGAACACACTGACTATGCCTGAATTTCCTAGAATTGAACACACTGACCATGCCTAAATTTCCTAGAAATGAACACATGGACCATGCCTGAATTTCCTAGAAGTGAACACATGGACCATGCCTGAATCTTCCTAGAAGTGAACACATGGACCATGCTTGAATTTTATTGACAGCTCACCTTTTGTTAGAGCTCTAACACCTTCCTGCTATTCCCAATAAAGGCATATAAATGTTTTCCTGTCTGTCATATTTGTCTTTCCTAAATTGTGCCATTGCCATGGAGGCTGGCCAAGGAAATGGGAAGCCATGAATAAAGATGACAAGGTTCTTTGCACCCATCTGTGCTCTTCCAACAGTTGTAATTACAGACATTTAAAATGAAGACAGGTTTTTTACCCACATTTCTGACAGCAATTCTCTTTTCTGAGCAGCCAAGAAATGAGAGACAGTACTGCAGGGACTGACAGTGAAGGACATGGCTCTGGGATGATGATTTGAGCAGCTGGGTATGGAGTGCACCCTGGACACCCTGTCCTCTCCTCTGCCATGTCTTCCCTGCTGTATCTGCCTGGGGAATGTTCAGGAGCTGGAGTGGACCTTCACTGCCATGCTACAGCAGCCCAGCATGGACCCTTGTGGTTAACCACCCCTTACCACAACCTTCCCTCTCCACCCAACCCACCAGCTCTTTACAACACTGATTTATTTAAAGAAAACACTTAAGAAAGTGAGTGCTTTCTTAAATACAGAAAACAGATCCTTGCCCTAGATTAGCTCTAGAAAAATGCCATCATTTCAAGGCAACAGCAGCAGTACTGATGGGTGCTGCTGAGGCCAGCTGTCTCAGGCAGCAAATGCACCAAACAACAACAAAACCAGAGTGGGAAGGCCAGGAAAGTGAAGTAGAACAACCTTCCTGCAGCTGACTAAATTATTGCTTGCCATCCACAGTTTACAACTCCCTGAGCACCACTTAACACCCAGTCAGTGCATTGCTTAGGCAAAAAGGGATCATCTCTTACCAGGTTTGGGGATGAGTCCTTGAAAAGGCCTGTGAAAAAGAAGGAAAAAAGGAAATTGAAAATGAAATGGTACCAAGAAGCAAGCATGCCTTGGCTGAACAGCCTCCTGTGGCCCATGGAAGGCTGGGGATCAGCCTGTCCTGCACACAGCTCCTGTGGGACCAGCAGGAGCTCTGTGGGGATCAGGTCCCTGCTTGGGGCAGCATGATGTACCTCATGCCCCACTGATAAGAAGACAAACAACACGGTCCAGCAAAAGGGTGACAGAGGCACTCTTAAGCCCATTTTTTTCCTGACTCACCTTAGTGTGATACAACACTGAAGTGCTCTTCCCTCCCCTCCCACTTGTGTCCAGCCCCTTTGGCTGTGAAACACAGAGGATCCTGCCATGAACAGAAGGTGCTAAAGCACAGCAGGGCTCTGAGCACTGCCCTGCATCAGCAATAATCTGTCTCAAGCCTTCTAAAAAGGGGGCTGGGATTTCTGTGCCTGCAGATCAATCACACCAAGCACCTTCTTCTCCTGCCACTGCCTTCCCACAGGATTGTCTGTGTTATGGTCCCCTCCTTTCTGATGAACCATTAGCTGCCTCCTTAACTGCTGTCTTGGGGTTCTGGAGGCACTTACAGACCTGCCCCAAGGGGGCTGCAGAGCAGGGAGTGCCTTTAGGGGGGCTCCCTCCTCTCTCCCTCTCTGGCTCCACAGGATGGCTGACACCTCTCACCACGTACCTTGTCACAGTGAACTTGATTTTATCAGCAACAGCCAGTATCCTCTCCAGGTTCTGGGAGCCAAAGGTGCAGGGCTTCCTGAAGGGGATCCCAGGGGGCAGTCCCTCTATGATCACCGACCCTGGGTTGCTCTTAATGCGTTTGTAGGGCACTTGCACAGGGTATTTAATCCCCAAGGCCTCACCTAGGAGAGAAGTGAGTGCTCATTAAGTAGTGAGAATGCCAGGGATGCCATTTCTGCTGCAGCTCTGGCTTTACCAGAGCCCTACCAAGCTCTTTCCCCAGCCCTCCCAAGGCACAGCACAGTGTGAGCAGGCTGCTGAGGCACCAGCTCAGCATTAAATGAAGGACCAACATTTTCAGGCTGCCTCCATGATGGCAGTGGAGGGGTCCAAACACAGGCACATGTGTGCAGCAGAGCTCATGGGGCTGAGGAGATGCACTGTCCTGCATCGTGAGGCCCATGC
This sequence comes from Geospiza fortis, assembly GCF_000277835.1. Lineage (NCBI taxonomy): Eukaryota > Metazoa > Chordata > Aves > Passeriformes > Thraupidae > Geospiza > Geospiza fortis. Next base: position 205,188 of record NW_005054381.1, on the reverse strand, counting down.
ACTGCAGTGGGAGGGATGGGAAGCTGCTGCTCTTTGTTCTGGGATGTTATTTGGAGATAACTCCACAGATATGATCCCTCTCTTAGGCCTGGCTGCAGGATTGAGGTTACAATTTCCTTGCAAGTACCTGGACAAGTCTTACCCCTGCTGGAATTTCAGTACATTGGTGACATCAATGTGTGGGGCAACAGGGTAGAAGGAGGTTTTGAGAAAGGGGAGAAGGTAATCCAAGTCCTTCTGAAGGCCAGCTTTGCCATAAAGCAAACTAAAGTCAAGGGACCTGCCTGGAAAATTCAGTCTTTAGGAGCAAAATGGCAAGATGGATGTTGTCAGATTCCAGTAGATATGGTCAACAAAACAGCTCTGTCCTCAGCAAACAGCAAAAAGGAAACAGGCTTTCCTCAGGTGCTGTTGGGTTTTGGAGGATGCACATTGCAGATTACAGTCAGATTGTAAACTTTCTCTATCACATGGCATGGAAGAAGAACGATTGTAGGTGGGGTCCTGAGCAACAACAAGTTTTTGAACAAATTAAACAGGAGATTGTTCAGGCAGTATCCCTTGGTCAGTCAGGACAGGCCAGGATGCAAAGGATGTGCTCTGCACCACAGCTGGGGAGAATGGTCCTTCCTGGAGCCTCTGGCAGAAGGTACCTGGAGAGATTCCAGAACATCCCCTGGGCTTCTGGAGCTGGGAATGTGAAATATCTGAGGCCAGCTACACCCCAACTGATAAAGAGAGACTGCCTGCTTATGAAGGGCTCTGAGCTGCTTCAGCAGTGGCTGGCACCAAAGCAGAGCTGCTCCTGGCAGCCCAGCTCCCAGTGCTGGGCTGGGTGTTCAAAGGGAAAGGCCCTGCAGCACACACTGATCATACAGGGCCTGTGTGGATAGCACTGATCATACAGAGAGCTTGAACAGGAAATCCCAACCTCCCTGGCATCCTGGGAGTCATCATGGACTGGCCTGACAGTGAAAATTTTTGACTGTTGTCATCATCATCATCAGTGAATAGAAGGTGGCATGTGCTGAGGAGGCCCCACCATACAACCAGCTACCAGAAAATGAAAAGCAATACACTCTCTTCACTGACACTTCCTGTCATATTGTAGGGACTCAGAGAAAATGGAAAGCTGCCATATGGAGTCACATGGTGTGGAGTCACACAGTGTGTCACAGAAGCTATCAAGGAACACTGTGGATCAAGTCAGGTTGCTGACTGAGCTGAAAGTTGTCCAGCTGCCTCTAGATACTGCTGAGCAAGGGAAATGGCCAGTGCTCTACCTCTGCACTGACACATGGATGGCAGCAAATGCTCTGTGGGGGTGCCTGGACCAATGGAAAATGACCAGTTGGCAGTACAGAGGGAAACCCACCTGGGCTGCTGAAGTGTGCCACGACATTACTGCCCAGGTAGAGAAGTCAGCTGTAAAAGCCTGTCATTTTAGATACAGACATACAGGAGAGTCAGGCTACTGAAGAGTATCACAACAATGGGCAGGTGGATTGGGCTGCCAAGGTTAAAGTATTTCTGGCAGATCTGGCCTGGCAACATAAGGGTGGATTATTTCTAGCTCAGTGACACCTGACACCTCAGGTCATCAAGGAAGAGCTGCAACACACAGATGATTTCGTGATGGAGGTGTGGACTCAACCATGGCCACCACCTGCCAGGTTATCCAAGAATGTGAAACATGAGCTGAGATCAAAGCAAGCCAAGTGGGTAAAGCCCCTGTGGGGGGCAGTGGTCTAAATATAAGCACGGGGAACCTGCCAGATTGATTGCATCATGCTGCCTGAAACCTGCCAAGGCAAGCACTACGTGCTCACAGTGGTAGAAGGCACCAGTGGATGCTTGAGGACCTACCCTGGGCCTCACACCACATCCTGTGCCTTGAAAAGCAGGTCTTGTGGCAACAGGGCACACTGAAAGAATTGGGCTGGGCAATGGGACTCATTTCAAAAATAGCCTCATTGACACCTGGGCCAGAAAGCTTGGGATTGGGTGGGTGTATCATACTCCCTATTGTGGCAGCAGCTCCCTGGCCACAGAGAGAAACAGATAATCTCCCAGGCATCATGCTGGGAAAGGCTGTGAGGAGATCAGAGAAAAGAATGAGAAACAATTCTTAACTTGCTGCACCTGCTGTTGTGAACACGTGGAATGTGTTATGGAGATTTGTTTACCAAAGGGTGGGTTCTTAATTAGCCAGTGGTGATGGTGTTTGGATTGGACCAGTGAGGTCCACCTGTATTGTAAATGTCTATAAAAGAGCAATGGGTTTCTTAATAAAGATTATTATTCAGCCTTCTGAAATACATGGAGTCTATGCCAATTATTACCCAGCCAGGGGCCTGCTTGCTAAGACATCTTATCACAGAATCAGAGAATTAATTAGATCAGAAAAGATCTTGAAGATCACCAAGTCCAACCTATGACCAAACACCACCTTATCAACTACACCATGGCATTAAGGGCCACATCCAGTCTTTTTTTAAACACATCCAGGGATGGTTAGTCCACCACCTTCCTGGGCAGCTCATTCCAATGCCCAATCACTCTTTCTGTGAAGAAGTTTTTCCTAATGTCCAGCCTAAACTTCCTCTGGTAAAGCTTAAAACTGTGTCCTCTCATTCTGTCAGTGGTTGTCTGGGAGAAGAGACCAACCCCACCTGGCTATACCCTCTGGGTCAGGGAGCTGTGGAGAGTGATGGGGTTTCCCCTGAGCCTCCTCCTCTCCAGGCTAAACAACCCCAGTTCACTCAGCCTCTCCTCACAGGACTTGTGTTTTTGATCCTTCACCAGCCTTGCTGCCCTTCTCTGGATGCATTCAAGCATCTCGACGTCCTGCCTGTGCTGGGGGAGCCAGAATGGGACACAACACTCCAGGTGTGGCCTAACCAGTGCTGAGAACATGCAGCAGCCTCTGGGAAAACAGAAAGGTACAATGCACTTCTAAAATTCACACTGACAGCAATGCCTGGGGAACCTTCAAACATTGGGGTCTACATTTAGCAAAGGCCACCTGGTTAGTCAATACCAGTCAGGCTGGCCCTGCCCAACCAAAAACTCCATGTGCTGAAGAAGAGGATGAAGTCCCCATGGAGCATATAGAAAATGTGTTAGGGAAGACAGATTGGATCAGTCCTGCCTCAAACAAATGCAAACCTATCAGTGAGATTGTTTTTGCCCTGTGTGCACTTGGTGGGTGTTGCAGAGGGACAGGGAAACATGATGTGTCCCTCCAGGGAATTTGATATTTGGGTGAGAACAGTTTGTAATGTTGAACACTGTTCAACACTGGCTGCTGAGTGACACTGCCCATAACTGCCATGGCCAATGAGGATGGGCTGCTCCAGATACACCAGCCATGAGCTGGTGATGGAGCAACCAGCCAAAAGCACAGCAGCCCTGTGGAAGACCTCTAAGATGGATAGAACCCATAATCATGGTCTAAATGAACTCAGCAAACATCTTGGACAGATGGCAGTGACTACAGAAATGATATCTGTGCTTGTGGATACACACACACACATGTATATATTTGGAAAGTGTAGAATTTTGGCATGATGTAAGTGGTATAGAATGAGGGGTTCTGGCCAGGACAGAGTTAATTTTTGCAGTAGCCAGGAGAGGTCAAGCCTAGGACCTAGAGTTTATTCTATATCACCTCACATCATTTTCCAGGAATGAGCAAAGGGATCCTTTCTGGTCAAGTATGAGTGGCAGAGGGAGTGGTCAGGTCGTGCTGGTTCCCTCTGTTACTGATATTGTTGCTGTTACTGTTTGTTTTCTTATTCCACGGCTGTTTCCACTAAACTCATATCTCAATAGGTGATTTTTACCCTCTGTGCCTCCAAGTCTCCTCTCCAACCCACTGCAAGGGGAGGGAGAGGGGGAAGGACAAGTGAACGAGCAGTGCATGGTTTGCAATGCTTCAGTGGGAACACTAAGCTGGGGTATAACATTCCTAAACCTCAGCATGGGGAAAATAGCATTTCCCTGCTCCAGGAACAGGGGGAGAAGCATCTTCCTGTCCCACAGTGCTCACTATGGTCTGTTCCTATTCCCTTCCCAACCTCCCACAGCTCCTGCAGCAAACAGGGCCAAATCCCAGACCTGCCATTCCCTCCTGGCCCTCCTAAGTACCAGCAGCTCAAGGGGGAGATGAGAAAAAGTACCTGGCTAGAAGGAATCAGGAGCACAGGGGAGAGATAAAGAGCAAAAAATTAGGAGGGAGTAAGGGGGGGGGAATAAAACAAGCCTGGATTCTCACCATATTTCTTATTGAACAGGTCCTGGACTTGTTCCCGCAGCGTATTAGCAATGTCTATTCTGGAAAGCCTGGCATCATAATTTTCTGTAAAATAAAGAAACAATTATAGATTTCTGCTGGTATATTAAAAGGCACTCTATGACTTTTAAGTAATGCCATTTTCTAATTATAGGAAAGCCCTTATCTTGCAATTAGCTAATCTGTGGAGTGGGTCATTCAAAGTCCTTAAAAATAATCTAAACAGAAATATGTTGGGTTATTTTTCCCTCGCCTGTTTGCTAAGAATAAAAGCCACGTGAAATTGAAGATTCAGTTGTGATAATTACTGGCATTAAAATATAACACACTCCAAAGCCTCTCAGAGAAACCAAAGGCTTTGAAAAAGCTCTCCATCCTTGTGCAAACCCTCACAGGCCCCCGGGGCCCAAGTAGAGATGCCTGAGCAGGGCAGCACTTGCCTGTCCAGCCCACAGGCTTTTCCCCATCACTCTGTCCCCCAGGGGAGCCACCATGCTACTGCCAGCTAAACTCGAGTGGCATTTATACAAACATCACACAGGTGGAAAAAGCCCCAGAAAAGGCAAACCCCTAGGCTTGGAAACTTAATTATGCATCTCACAAGGTCAGACAGGGAGATAAGCCAAGCTGGTTAATTAGGGCACCATGCAGAGCGCTTCAAACCTCTCCTTAGACCTGTGGGACTGCCTGTCCTGGCTGTTCATCTTGTCTTGTAGTTTCCTGTGGTCAGGACAGGGTTAATTTCTGCAGTAGCCAGGAGAGGGCAAGGCTAGGACCTAGAGCTTATTCTGTATCACCTCACATCATTTTCCAGGAATGAGGGAAGGAGTCCTTTCTGGTCAAGTAAGTGTGGCCATCCTCTCATCCCACCTCCTTCTCTCCTCCTTCCCAGCCTTGTCTTGCTCCTCTGCCAACCCCCGGAGCCCCAACACCTGCAGCACTCCTTTCCCACGTGTGTCCCATGCAGCCCCCAGAGCAGGCAGGGGCTGTTCCTCAGCCCCCACGTGTCTCCAGCCCCACACCTTGGAAGCCCTGTCTCTTCACAGCGTCCTCCAGCAGCGCCTCGCTCGAGTCCCTCTCGTCGGCGGCTGAGACAGGGGACACAAGAGGAATTAGGAATCACAGCACTGCCAAGGGGGATGCATGGCAGGGGGTTTCCAGCCAAAAAACAAGGTGGTGAGGGAAGGCTGTAGGAAACCACTCTCACTCCTCTCCTACCTAGACCTTAGCAGCCCAGCTGCTGGGTGTCTCTCAGCCTACCTTTGGCTGCTGGGCTGTCTGACACCGACTCCTTTACGCCCTCCGCCAGCAGCTCCGGTCTGGAAAACAGGGAGAAGCAGAGGGCATGTGAGTGTCCTCCCTGGCAGGGACAAACTGCTGCTCCAGCATCCTCAGGACACCACTCCTACAGCCACAAACCATTCACTCTGTCTGGCTAATTCTATTTAAAAGGTCCTGCAACACAGCAGGAGAACTTTGGACATAGTTTTCATGCTGACAGGCTCTTTAATGAGCTGATGTGTCACTTCTTGGGATGAGATTAAGCAGGTGATGACTGAGCAGCTTAAGTCAGCAGCTACAGACTTTCAGTGGATATGGTCCTGAGCATTTCTTAGGGATGGGAGAAGCTGTGCTTCTTTCAACATGAAGTTGACCCCAAAAATTGCCATTTGGGTACCTAATACTAAAGCTGCATAGTGAGGTGATAGTAGGACTTGTTAACAAGGTGCACTGAAGCTGTGTCACAAAGGAATGGATCTGAGATCAGGACAGGAGGAAACCCTAAAATATGATTGGGCTGACCTGAGAGCTGCTGTTCTGACACCACAAAATCTCCATGCTCCCAGTATTTATTTTCTGTTTCAGTCACCCGAGAACTTTTGGGCGAGAAACTGCCCCCAAAATACCCGAGACATCTTAAAATCCATCTCTGCTGGATCTGTTCTGTCTATCAGGGCAATGCTCTTGCATTACATTGGTTGTGGCTTTTCACAGCCCTCCCACAGTTCTTATGGCTCCCCAGCACAGGGTTGGCATCCTTCCTCATGTCTGCAGCATCCCAAGCGCACATATGCACATCTGGACCTCAGCTGGAGCCACTTTCTGTAGGAAAACCCTCCAGGGCTCCCAGCCCCAGTCCTTGCTCCACATCAGGGCACCCTGAAGTTTAAAGGCCTCTTCACCCATCTTGCTGGGGTGGCCAAACCTTTACAAAAGCAGGTTAAAAACCCAGAAGACACGAAGAGACAGACGAAAACACCATTGCTGCCTCCCACGGATGGCTCCAACAAGGCAACAACCCTTGTCTGCTTCTAATCAAGCAAATTTATTTAAGGTGACCAATTGATGGGTGCTCCCCAGGACACTGCACAGCAGCAGGAGCTCTGAGCACAAACATCCTCCCCAAGGCACAGCCACCCCCCCCTCCTCACCTTTTAATGACAAACTGGATGTTGTTGCTCGCTTGCAGGATCTTCTTCAGCTTTGCGATCCCGAAGCAGTTGGGGCGGCGCAGCAGGATGCCTTCTGGCAAGCCCACAACAAACAGGTCCTCAGGGTACATCAGGAACTTGGAGTAGGGGACTTTGACTGGCTCTGATATTCCTATGGCTTTCGCTGCATGGGGACCCAAGCTCATTAGTTTGCTGGACCTCCATGTCAGGTCTAAGCAACAGCAGCACAGCAACCTGCTGAGATCTGTCTAGCAAGTCAGTCCAAGGCACAGTGACACCCTCAGGGTGGTGTTATCTTTTTATACTAAAAACTACGTGTACTTTATTTACAATAATTTTCCAATACCTATCACCTATGTTAGACAGCGTGTTTCTACTCTAAATCAATCCAAAAGTTGCTGGAGGGATTCAAGAGGTTTTGGGGAGTTTGTGCCTTGTGGGGATGTCCCTTACACTGGCAGACATGAGATGAGGGGCAGAGCCATGCAGCCACCTGGAGCTGGCTTTTGCATTTTGCATTATCACATCCTGCTTTCCTATAAAGGCTGCAAGCATCTCTCCACAACGCAATGGAACCCCAAATTCAGACCCCCATGGAAACCCCTCTGCTAAGGGAGGAGACAGGGAATGCGCCTGGGGGTGCCCATCAGTCTGTGCAGCCCAGCATGGTGAGGAGTCCCCTTGCTCTGCTAAATACTGCCAAAAGCAGCCAAACAGCCAACACCAAGCCATGCTATTTGGATAGATGAAAAAACAGCTTTGTGTCGATTTGGCACAGCCTGGTTTTTGATAGCAGGGGAAGGTCACAGAAGTGGCTTCTTTGAGAAGCTGCTAGAAGCTTCCACCATATCTGACAGAGCCAGTCTCAGATGGCTCTGAAGATGGACATGCTGTGGGGTCAGTTAGAGAGGTTGGTACTGCCTCTGTGATGATACATGACACAATGAACAATTGCACCTTCACTCAGCTGCTGGTTTGGAACTGGCCAATGACCAAGCCAGCAGCTGGCATGATGAACATGTGTTAATGTTATCTTACCGTATCGTGAGTTGAACAAAATTTCAACTTGTTTCCTCAAATGACTTAAAATGTCCCCTATACCATCTGCAGGAAAAAAAAACCAAAAAACAAACAACAATACAGAGAAATGCTCTGAGCAACCAGCTGTTACCAGGGCAGGCACTGTGCAGGTGAGCAGCCCCTGCCTGACCTCTGGCAGAGACAGTCATTCACTCTCCATGCCCTCAGATCAGTGCTAGTCCCCTGACAGCAGCCTCCAGACTGATCTCCTAACAAGGAAGGGCAAGGATGCACCTGCTACAGAGCCAAGCTAGCAGCCAGGAGAAAAAAAAAAACAAAAAAAAAAAATCCAAAAAAACCCCAACCCCCCCATATATATACATATATATATATACACACACATACATAAGGAAAAGTAAATTCAAGCACAAGAGGAGAAAACAGAGCCCAGGAACACAATGGTGCCCTTCTGTGGGCAGAGGTTTTGGAGGCCAAAGGCTAAAAGCTAAAGAGCTAAAGGCTTTGCTGATACATAGGAAGCTCACAAAACCCAACCTAAAATACATCTGTGTGCATCCATCCTTCCAAAATCCTGCAATGATGCTCAGAGTTCACCAAACACTCACCTGATCCCTCCATCTGCTTTTCTTCGTGTCGAGACTCCTCGCTGGACCCCTTCTCTGCCTCTGCCAAGGAAGAAGAGGGTTAGCAGCAGCAAAAGCAGACAAGACATGAGCAGGAGTTCTCCAGGTGTCCTGCAGCCTGCTCCCTCCCCTCACTAAGCTCTGAGCAAGTGTCCCAGCAGAGGCTGGGCTGGTACCAGCATTCCAAAGGCAGGATAAATCCAGTGCTTCCATACAAGAGGGCTGCCCACGCTTTGGCATGGGCTCCCTGGGAGAGGAGAGACCCAGCAGGAGCAAGGGCAGCCACAGGACCAGTATGTATCCCACAGGGAAATTCCAGGGGTGCTCTGGGCAAAGGGGCTTGGGTTTGCAGCATGCTGGAGCTGGAGAGAGGATGGGAAGGAGCAGCAGTGCCAGAAAACCCACCAGTTTATGCAGCAAACCCACCAGTTAGTCTGTCAGAGCTCCCGGCTGGCCTCACTGAGGCCAAGACCCTGGAACTGGGTCTCAAACTCCACCACTTTGCATCATAAATGGTATTTACTCATTTCTGACACTTGCATGAACACCCCTCCTACCCTGCAGTCTCCCAGATGCTTCACTTGTGGTACCTGCTCCTGTTTCCAGGATGTATCTTGACTCCTCTGAGGCCACGTGCGTGGGCACTGGGTCATGCATTTCCACCGAGGCAGGGGATCGGTCTGCGGACAAAAACCCAGGGCTCCTTTTGTTCTGACACCAGTGAGACACTGTCCCCAAAACAGCCCTCAGAGGGTCCCAGCCATCAGCAAGGACTGAGCAAAGGGCCCCCCACTCCCAGGAGCCCCACATATCACCAGAAGATGCTCTGGAGATGCATCTGCCTTCTTCCTCCCAGAACCACCCAGAGCTCACCCCTGACACAGACCTGACCTCGTGAAAGAAGAAAAAATCTCTTCCTAACCTCCACAGAAGGTGAAGAGCAAAACTGGTTCAAATTATTTACTTGGCTTAATTCCATCTAGACACTCAGTTTTGACTTAAAAAATGAATGCTGCTTGATTTAGCTACTACATGGGGTAGGAAAGGGTTCCACTAATGCTGCCTTTCTCAACAAAATCAACCCTCTTTTGGTTTCCCTTACATTAAATCTGTCTCCTCAAGTGCTAGGCTGTCCAATGTCCTCAAACACCCACCCAAATTCAGCTTTAAATGAAGTTTCAACTATTTATATACTTCAATCAGGTTGCTTCTGACCTCACAGGATAAATAATCCCAATTTCTCCCTGTAGGTGAGCACCTCTTTTCTATTACTCCTCCTCCTTGCCTTCAGCTGTATTCCCCCTGATTCAACTTGATCTTCAAATAAGGCCAGAAAAAGTGGACTCTGGACTTGAGGTATGATCTCCCTGGCACTGGCCAAGTGGTAATTCTTCCCATTCCTCCCTTGGACCTGCAGCTTACCACGTATCAACTTTCTTCTCTTCCATTAGCTGCCAAGTTGAAAAAGAAAATCTTTGATCTACCACTCTACCTTTGATCTACCACTATACCTTGCTCCTTCTCCTTCCCCTCTAGTAACCATAGATAAGTCTATTCTACACCAATCCTGGAGTGACCCCTCAACTTTCACCTTACTAAGGGGACTGCTACAATTTAGGTGCAACAACTGGTGTGGTGGGGCCTGGTGTCACCGCTGTCCACAGATTCACTCACCCTCAGGCATGTTAGAGTTCTGTTGCTGCCCTCACTCTGTGGAGCTTATTAATTAATGGTTGTAAAGCACACCAAAAATGCAAACTGCTAACAATCCATTCATTAAACCCTGAGGACCATCCTACCATTTGCTGCACTGTCCAGGACAGCTAAGGACAGGAAAACTGATTCTCCCAGCTGCCCCTCAAGCATGTCATCTCCATCACAACCCATTGCCACTGACCCCTCTGGGCTGAAATGTGGGGAACTCCCCCATCAGTGTCAGCAATTCCAACACATTTTTAGCATGTGCTGAATATTAAACCTGCCTAGTATTAGACCTATTAGACCTTCCTACTATTAGTTTTTATGAACTCTTCAAACCAGGCTGGCTTTCTTAATGAAGGATCTCTTCCAAAGCATCCTGTACTCAATACCTGGGATCCTCCACATGAAGCAAAGCAGCAAACCAGGCTCACTTTCTCCAGGGGAAAGGCAAGATAGGACAGCAATGAAGGAGAGAGAAAAACAACAAAGAGCCCTAAAACACCTTCCAATGCTCCCAGAAAACCTCAGTATGTTCCTATGTCAGCTAAGGAAGACCATTGCAGGTATGTGAGGGAACCTTACATGCTGGGAAATACACTGCAAATGCCTCTTCTCAAAGCAAAATGCTGAAACATGATGCTGAAACATGAACCCTGCCTGGGCAGCAGCACTGCACCCAGAGGTACCCCAGCAGCTACCTGGTACGGTGATCTGGATGATGTTCAGCTCGTCTGGTTCGATTTTGATCTGCCTGATCCCACCTAGCTCTCCTGAGGTACCTATGGGGAAAGGCAAGGGAAGGTGATGGGGTCTCTGGTGTCGAGATGACCCCAAGGTGTCAGAAAGTCTCTTTTTCCCAGCCCTGAGATCAAAGAAGTAGTCAGGATTCCTCAGCTCTGGTTCTCAAGGTTGTTTATTATTTCTTATCTTTAAGATTCTTTCTGAGATCTGTCCAGCAGGTCGGGTTGAGGCACACTGACACCCTCAGGGCAGTGTTATCCTTTTATACTAAAAACCACATGTACATTATTTACAATAATTTTCCAATACCTATCACCTATGTTAGACAGTCTGTCTCTACTCTAAACCAATCCAGAAGTGCCACCATCACAGCAGAAGATGGAGGACAAGAAGAAGAAGGGGAAAGACAGAACATGCCCAGATTCCTCCATCTTGCCTCTTGAACCCCCATTCTAAAACCCCCAAAATTCCACTTTTTCACTTTGTGATTAATTCACTATCATCCTATTCAAACTCTTCTGGCTTGTACATCTTCATACAAAGTTGGTAATTGCTTCCATGGGCTAAAATCAAAGGCACAGGTGTCTTTGACTCTGTGCCCACATCTCTGAGCCCCCTGCCAGGGTCTCTAGTCCTCCAGGGCAGTCAGATCAATGTCCTGGGCTCTGACAGGAAGGCAGTCACCAACAGGATCCAGCAATCTGCCCAACACAGCACCAGGGCAGGGACAGCTGTCAGTCCAGTACCAGCTGAGCTTGCCACAACAACAAGGATTCAGTCAAGTGGCCCAGCAGCATCAAGCCCACAGCATGCAGGTACCCAAAGGGACACCTGTGGGCATGGCTTCTGCAAACAGCCTGGCTGGAGGAGCTGCTGGTGCCCACAAACTGGCAGCTGGACCTTGTGAAATGCTCATTTCCTGGCTTTCTTCACTTTAAATGAACTGGGCCACCAATGGATGTTGGGAGACACCAGAGGAGCTGTCTGCAGTGGGTGGCTCCCAGCAATTTTAATGCTCCCAAACTCATGCCTGGAACTTGCCCCTGTTCTGACTGAAGCTGTATCACACCAAGATGAGACCAGCTGAACCCTGGTGAAATTCAGTGTGGTTTCAACCCCAGCAGATGAAAGCCTGTGCTGACCAGCTGCCCCAGGAGGAGGCTGTCCCAGGAAGAGGCTGCCCACAGTCCTCAGCCCAGCCTCCTCTCAAGATAAATCTCCTCACTTTGGATGGGACAGATTGACTGCAAGGCACTGAGTCCCAGCTTGCAGCTTGGAGAGGCAAGACAGCATGGCTTGGTGTGGTGTTTCAACGGGTCCAAGCCCCTAAATCTGTGGAAAAGCACTTCCTTTTCATTCATGGTGCTCAGAATACCAACACTGCTGACTTCTCACTGGTGGCTTTCAAAGGAACTCAGAGAGTGAAGACTTCCTTTAGCTTTGCACTTAAGCACATGCTTAAGTCTCATTACTTCAATTTGTGCATTTTTAGGCCCCAGCTGGAGGGTCAGAGGGTAAGAGCCTTCCTCTCTGCACTGATCAAATAGATAAAGTCCTTAGAGAACTGCACTGAGGTGCAATCAGGCAACTAAACATTCAAGTTACTTTGCAGGCATCTTTCTCTAGAGTCCCTCAAATAACACTGTCTTGCAAGAGAAAATGAATTATTCCTCACCTGGTTCACAGCCTTCAGAAACATTACACTTCTCAGACCTGAAAGGGAAAGGCAGACAAGAAAGGTGGACATGGTGTAAGAAAAGAGAGAGCTTAAAACACAGTGGTGTGCGAACTGAGCCTGGCAGGAGGGACAAATGCTGCCTGGCATCACAGAGGGCTGCAGGAGCTACAGGGCCACCACAGCCACAGCCCCAACAGTGGCAGAGCATCCATGGCTGCAAGGTCTGTGAGCTTCTCTGGAAATGAGTCCTGCTCTCAAACCCACCCTGCTCCTGCACCCTTGCCTTGCCTCCTCACACCCATGGATGGAACTGCAGCACAGAGCTCCTGAACACAAGAGAGGTTGTTTTTCAGCCCAAAACTTGGTTGGCTCCATCCCTTTGTGACACAGAGCAGTGTATAAGTATTACTGCAGTGTGGTTACTCATGGAGGTAAAAAATAGGGAGAAAGGAAAAATCAATTGCTTTGGTAAATATTTATTCTGTTCAAAGCTTTTCTTTACTGAAAACTGGGCACTATCCCAAATTCCCATCTACAGTTAACTTCACATGCTCAGGAGTTTACACAACTTGTTCTGCATCTAAATGAGATTATTTTGCATTCCCAGGATGCATGTGCTTTCCTGTCTCTCTCTTGAACAAGGACAACCACAGCCCTTTGGCAGTAAGGGACCTAAAGAACCACTCTGGAAAAAGCACTCCTGCACAATGCTGGCCCTGCAGGGGGAAGGAAAATCCTGTTGGCTCAGGAGGGATGTTCAAAAGCACTTCTCACTTGCCTAAACCCACTCAGGAGAATCACCAGAACAAACCACAAACCAAGCCATGAGTGCTCTTGAAATGTTCTTCCTAAATGTGGGAAGGCAAAAGGGGTCATTGGTCTGGAAGGCAAATATACTACCTGGGAGCCTTGGGAAGGGTTTTAAACTCTCCCACTTCGGGTCAAAGCAAACCTTTCACCAAGGAAATCTGGGGAAGGGCTTCTCTGGGGAGTGCATTACACCTCACAGGGTCTGGCCCTTCTCCTGGAGTACTGGACACTGCACTTTCCCTGGAGCAGGACTCTGACCTGGGGAGTCCATTCCTATGGACACACTCCTACCGAGGCACAGAGGTTCCTCATTTGCAGAAAGAAAATAAAACCAATCTCCCACAAACCCTCCTTTGAAGCTGAAGATACCCAGAGAGCTGGAGACAAATGCCAGCCCTGCAGACCGGGCAGCTCAAGAGGTCTCTGCCCTCCAAAATTGTGATATTTCAGTACTGCCAGGCTCACCCATTGAGGTTCTGCTGTCCCAGACATGCTTTAAGGGAATGCAGCAGCCACATCCAAGGGAACAAACCTGAAACAGCACTGGGGAGAACCAGAAGAGACCCAGCCTGTCACAGGTTCATGTCATCAAAAGGCCAAGAAAGGAAAGGAACACAGGAGATGTCATGGATGGGACAAAGTTACCTTATTTCCCTATCCTGACCTGCACAGCTCAGCAACCACACAGCTCTGTCTGAAGCCCAGCTGGTGGAGCTGTCAGTGCTGGGCAGTGAGGCTTTGTGCCAGAGAAGCTCAGGAGCATTCTTCACTCCATTGGTGTAAGCAAGGCTGGGAGAAGGTTCCTTGTCTTATAGCAGTTCATAATACTATAAACTGCTGCCCTGCCTCTCTTCCTTAAAGTGATTTTAGAGGCTAAATTACACCTTGCTTCCACTGAATTAAGAATGAAGGAAACTGGGCTATAAAGAGACAAATACCTCCTGGATCTCCCAGTCTGGGTTGGAAAGCTGTATGCTATGTGATATATGCTCCACAGGTGCTGCCAGCATGTTTTGGACCTGTCTAGCTCATGGCACAGTTGTAACAGAAAGAGGAACTCTCATAAAAAATCTCCTGCCCTGCTGGACTGTATAACCCCACCTTCATTAAATGTTAGGCTCCTTGTGAGCTTTCTAAACAAGCAACACTTAATGAGCAGGATGTTGTTACAATGTGGGCTGAGGGTAAATCCTTCAGGTCATGCATTAACACCAGAGACAGTTCCAGCAGATAATCCCAAACATGGCCCTCATTTCATCAGTTTTGCTCAAAATTAATGATTCCAAACTTTTGACTTGCAAAAAGATGGGGCTGCTTGCCCTCCTCCTGTGCTGACTGACTGACTACCCCATTGCAGTGGGATTTTAGGGAGGCAGGAAAGCAGCACCAGTTTAGCCACTCACCTTCCCATTATGGACTTACAACATCTCCCTGATGCTCCAGCTACTGAATCACACTCATGGCACCCTCCTACACCCACTGGACATTGCTGATGAACACATCAGTAACCTGCTGTGCACATTAATGACCCTCTGAGGGATGTCACTTTACAGGGAACAGGACAGAAGTCCCACTTACCTGCTGTTGGCCTGAGAGGTCCCCCCCAGTTCCAGCGTGGCCCCACGGTGAGGCTCGGGGGAGATCTCCCGGGGAGGGCTGGAGGGCTCCAGCTTGGTTGGATCTTTGGTAAATTTGCTTCCTGTTGCCAGGTGTGCATGGTGGGTTTTGGGAGAAAAGCAAAACCAGGATTAGCAACTGGAGGTGCCAATGTTGCAGCTTGTTCCCCTCCTAGCCCCAGAGCTGAGGTCAGGGTAGGGGAGCAGGTTTTCAAGTGTCACCTGCTTGCAAAGACAAGGGTGTGATTCTACTGGGTTCACATGTTGAAATATTAGCAGGTCATTTGTTTAAACCTCTCCATAACTATGTGTGTGCTGGAAAGCCCTGCCAGCAAAGAGCATCTCCAGAAAGGGCTGGCTGATAGGAGAAGGATTCCAGGAGGTAGGGACTAAGGTCAGAAAACCCAGAAATATCCCAGTGTTCCAGAAGAAAGCCCCAAAGTGAGGAGAGCCCTGTCCCAAGGGAGGGGATGTGCTGCACTGGATGCCAGCTTGGCAAAACACAGAGTAGCAGAGACACAGGCAGCCCTGTCTCACAGCTCCAAACCCACCAAGCAGCAGGAGAAATCCCTGTCACAGTGACACAGGGAGGGACAGAAGCATCCTGCCACCATAAAAAACTTCCTCTCTCCCTTCCCTGCTCCTCAGCAGCCTGAAAGGAGCTGAAATGAAGCCTCATCAATGACCTTGGAGATGGTAAGAGTAATCTGAAGGCAGAGTACGAAATAAAATCAGGCAGGGAAGTGAGCAAAGAGCTGAAGATGAGAGAGTGAGACTACATTGTGAGGCTGCAGAAACCACAAGGTGTCTTGTTAAACAGCTGTTATCAAAGCCCTTTGCTGGTCTCAAAGCACCATTACAGTATCCTCATCCTTCTGAAACATATTCCATCTATGGGAACCTGATGCCACTTTCCTTTTTATTCCAGCCTGTGAGAAAGGGCAGGGCTCTGGCAATAGGATCAGCAGAAACACAGAACCTTAAAAAAACTATTTATCTACTGACAGTCCAAAAGGCTCCTTTTAATTTGTGCTTTCTATGAACCAAATCTTGTTCTTGCACCAGCACAGCCTGCCTGAAGCTGCTACCCAGGGGAGTAACAAAAATAGGTTTCCAAGCAGTGGTGGGTATTTTAATTAAAGGGTGAGCAAAACTTTATGGGGAAGCTTTGGGATACTTCACAAATGGCAACTTAAATACAGCTCCACTCAGAAAATAATGTCTTTGCAGAAATGGCACCTCCTGACTCAGCAGATGAGGGTTTTTTTGCACAAGCTGATGTGCTGACACAAACCACAGAGAGCCAGGTTTAATAGGTTTTGCTTCTGGTGGCCCTGCAGGGAACTGTCAGGAGAGTGGGGCCTGTCACCCACCTCAGTTCTGCTGGGTTTGCTTCCTCAGCTCCAAATACCCACTTGCACCTGCCTACCATGTAATCCACAAGCCCATAGCACAGGTCTGGAGCTGATATGCAGATGTACATGATGCCTCCCCCAGGTACCATGCAGGCATTATGCAAGGAAAATCCAAGCATCCCAAAACACAGCTCAGTGCTCCATCCCTTGGGGATGGGCTAGAGCTTAAAGAAATCTTTTTCTTCAGGAAAAAAAAAAGCCATTATCAGCTTTAGACAAAGAAATCCCCCAGGTAGGTGGGACCCCCTCCAGGTTCTGCTGGTGGCTCCAGCCTGTTTTGGGTGGCCCCAGCCTCACCAGGCTCAGGAAGCACTCTCAGGGCTGGGGCTGTCGTGGGGCAAGAGGGATAACCTGGCTGGCAGAGATATCTGGGAAGAAGGTGTCTGGAGAGCTACCAGCATGTGCAGTTGGCAGCTTAGGGGGGAAAAAAACAAAACACCACCCCAAAACATGTCTTTACTCGTGGGCCAAGCCCAGGCAATCCAGGACCCAGGTGTGATAAATCTGGATGCAATGCCATATTCCAGGTGTGTATGAGGGCATTGCTGGAGAGTGGGCTGAGTCTGACAGCATGGGGACCTGTCTCCTTGTATCTGCCAAGAACCATTTATCATGGAATCACAGATTGGTTTGGGTTGAAAGAGACCTTAAACCATCTTGTTCCACCCCCTGCCATGGGCAGGGACACCTTCCACAATCCCAGACAGCTCCAAGCCCCATCCAGCCTGGCCTTGGACACTTCCAGGGATGGGGCAGCTGCAGCTTTTCTGGGAAACCCGTGCCAGGGCCTTGCCACCCTCACAGTTAAGAATTTGTCTGGCTTTTCCAGCTCAGAGAAAAAAGAAGTAAAAACACAGAGCAAAGAAAGTCAAAGAAAGAATAATTTACCAGTGAGGAACACAGCAGTAATTTTCTTCCTCTTGAAATTACAGATATTGCCTCTACTGTGGCTCAGCCTGATTCAGGAGCCAGCCTAGCCTCACACACCAGGAATTCTCACTCAAACCTTCAAAACTCAATTTTTAGGGGGAGTACAGAGCTTGCACTGATCCCAGGCAA
>NW_005054381.1:183180-187729 GCF_000277835.1 Geospiza fortis | reverse complement strand
CAGACAATGCTTCTCCTTCTCCTAATTACATGTGTCCTGCACTTCCTCTGCTTACAGTGACATTATTTCAACTCTGCTTCTCTGGATAACCTTTCCATTTTGTGGGCAATAAATCAAAGGATTTGGAGAACATACCTGTAAAAATTCTTTCATCAAACATCCTAGGAGAAAAGAAAAAAAAAGAATTAGAAATAGATGCTGCTAATGACTGAGTTGGAGGTTTAATTAATGAATTGCATTAAACCAAGTCAAACTAGTAATTTTTTTCATTCTCTAAAAATACTGAATGAATTTTTCAGCTTAAAAAAGCCTTTTAGCCTGTTGTGCAGCCAAGCAACCTTATGGCATATGCTTTTTAACTAAAGCACCTCTAAATCTGCTTATAAGTCATTGACTTAATTTAACTTATTAAATAGGGCTGCAATTAAATGAGGATGGTTTTACAAAAAGAAACAGTGGGATCAAAGTAGCTGTTACTGGATCTTCAACTTCCAATGCAGACCATTGACCAGGATGTCACCTGTCTCCTCAATATTATATTTTGGTGTACCCACAACTTTGCTCACAGGAGCAAACTATGTCCAGGCCACATCCCACAGCCTGGACAAAGCAGGACAAAGTGGCTTCTCTACCAACTGACATCAGGAAAGCTAATCCCTTTCAGGATGCCTGAATTCCATCAGTGTTGGTGATTTTAGCCCCCTTGGGAGTTTTGTCCAGGATTTTTCTGTGCTGTAGTTTCACACCTCTAGGCATGGAACAACACAAGTGCTGCACAGGCAGGGACTGGATAAATCAACGTATTATAGAGCAGATTTTCCTGACAGAGAAGCAAAGAGAGATTGCACAGCGCAGTGATAACTAGGAATACATCCACTCCTCCTACCCAGTGGAAAGCAGACACCTGGACACAGTGCCTGGCCTGTACGTGATAGATTCTCATCACCAGATACAGAGATGTGCACAAGTGATCAGTGAAAAACAAGGTGCATGGGAATCCCTGTGAGAATATGGATGTTCCTCCCTCCACCCAGGGGCATTACTCCCATCCAAATGTCACTCAAGGTGCTGTAACCACCTTCAAATGTTTGGGGTGGCATTGGCAAAGTCTGGTGCCCATGATCATTTAAAACAGGGCGGCAGAGCTTGGAGGTCATCATGGTACAGCCAGCTCTGCCACATCCTTGCAAAAAGGGAGAGAGAGATGAAAATCAGAGGTTTGCAGGGAGAAAGAGCTCTTATGAAGGAGGGTGAAATGAGTTTTTGGTGTCAAAACAAACCCTGTGAGCATGGAGGGAGCACAGCTCAAATCCCTGACACCCTTGAGCCACACACTTCCTTTGGCTGTCCTTGCCACCCACCTTTTGATGACAAAATGGATGTTGTGCCTCTCCTCCAGGATCCTTTTCAGCTTGGGGACCCCATAGGTGCAAGGTCTTTTGAAAGGGATTTTGTCTGGGATGCCAATGATCTCCACTGCCTCGGGGTCACAGGCAATCTTCCTGTATGGCACAGGGACCATGTGGTCTAACCCCAAGGCTTCAGCTGCAAGATGAACACATGGTTTTCATTTACACCAGTGCTTTGTCTTTTACAGGTGCTAAAACAAAGGTGTGAGGGCTTGAACTCAAGCAGAGCAAATGCTTTCTGCCCTCTTCTCTGCTTGTCCCAGAAAATGAACTCCTATTTCCCATTTCTCTCATGGGAAATAGGACAAAAAGGAAAGCAGCAGTGAACACAGCTAAGTGTCTTCCAAAACTCCCAGACATGCCCAGTGATGCTCAAGCCAGGAGTGAGCCGGCCCAAATATAATTCCCAAACTCCTTGTGACCCACCCCAGCAGGTTTGTGAGCTCTGTGATTCACAAACTGCACAGCATGTGGAATAATAAAATTGTTAATGTTGGAAAAACCCTCTAAGATTGATTCCAGCTGTTAACCCAGCAGCAGCATGTTCACCAAACCATGCCCCCAGGTGCCAGGTCCATATGCTTTTTTGAACATTTCAAGGCATGGTGACTCCATCACTACCCTGGGCAACCTGTGCCAGTGCATGACCATCCTTTCAGTGAAGAAATTTTCCCCAGTGTCCAATCTAAACCTTCCCTGGAGCAGCCTGAAGCAACTTCCTCTAATTCTATCACTTGTCACCTGGGAGAAGAAACTGAGTCCCACCTGGCTACAACCTCCTTCAGCTAATTGTAGGGAGTGGGAAGATCCCCCCTGAGCCTCCTTTTCTGCAGGCTGAGCCCCCACAGCTCCTTCAGCTGCTCCTCATCAGGCTCGTGCTCAGACTCTTCCTAAGCTCTGTTACCTTTTGGACACACTCCAGCACCACAGCTATAAATCACAAGTTGAAGGCTTGTCTCCAGCCCATATACAACTCACAGGTGACACAGCACACATCTCCAGCCCATCTGTAACTCACAAATCACACAGCCTGATGGGGATGGCACAGATGAAGCACCCACCAGCCCCAAGTGATTTCCCAAGATTCCACCTGCCCAAACACCCAGGAGCTGCACCAAAAGCACTGCCCATAGTGAGCACCAACAGCATAGGCAAGCCATGCAGATGGAGAAAAAAGCAGCTGCAACAACAACCACCTTCTTTTTACCTGCCACATGTATGTAAAAGGGCCACATGCCACCACTCCTGGTGCCCAAGTGCTATGATCCAGCTTGCCACATTCCCAGACAGGGCTGTTTTACAGCCCAGTTATAAATTCCTTGACAATGGTGTGGGGCTCCAAACAGAAATATTGACATAACCTTCAGGAGACTGGGAGCTGCTGAGCTAAATGTGTTAGGAAGAGCAGGGAGCTCTAGCATATGGCTTCTGCTGCTGTGTTAGGGAACAAAAATGATTGCTATATAATGATATGCAATCCACAAGCACTGCAGATGCATAATGGGATATTAACTCCTACTCACCATATCTGCTGTTAAAAAGAATTTGCACGCACTCCCTAAGGGTGTTGATGTCTTCAGTTTCTTTTATAAAACTGTCCCACTTATCTATCAAAACAAAATACAAGAAATAAGAAACTTCCATATGGTTCATACACAGCAGATGCACTTTTCTCCTGCAAAGTGCTGCGAAGCAGGAACAAGACTTCAAAAATTATTTCCCTGCTCCTGAGAGAATTTTGCCAGGCTGGCAGATAAGGTCTTGGTTTCTCCAACCCCTGACCTAAGCACTCTCCTTGGCATGTGCAGATTCCCAAGAAATGACTCCATAAAATTTCTCAGCCCTGGAATGAAAGACCCTCATGGACAGAGCCAACTCCACCTGGAATGAACCCTTGAAAGGTACAGCCCTTTCACAAGTGGATCTTTTCTGTCTTCTCCTCTTTCCCAACCTTCCCACCCATATTTTTTTTCTCCTCTTCAAGGCAGGCAGGGGTTTTTAGGCTGCATTTCCCTTGGGTGCAGTGGAGGTAAGGAAATGGCAATCTCCTCCCCACTGCTGATCCCCCCAGGCACTGCTGCAGAATCCCACTGGGACTAGTGGCTTTCAGTAATTTGGAAAGAATGCCAAGTTTTCAGCAGATATGTGCTGTTTGCAGCTGGGGCAAACAGCCTCTCCCAAAGCCATGCCTTGGTTCCCTGTGCAGGAAGCAGAGATGGGAATTCCCAGCCAGCCAGCAGTGCTCAAGGACCACTAGCAGCATCTTGGAATGGCAGGGATGGGCTGGAGCAGAGAGGAAGCTCTTGGCTCCAATGTGATGCATCCCCTCCAGCACTGCCAGGTCCCTGCAGAGCATGGAGAGGGCTGGGAGGCTGCTGGGGAGGGATGTGGTGAGGGAAAACCTTTCAGGAAGGCTGCCTTAGTGCTGGAGCAGGACACAGACCTGTCTTGTCATGGACGATGGAGAAGAGGATGCGCTTGGATGAGTGCACATTCTGGATCAGGGGACCTCCGGAGACTGATGATTTCTGTCCTGGACAAGAGGGGAGACAAGGAGAAAGGGCTGATGAGAGCCTGACCAGTGCTCCAGGCACCACAACAAGACCCTGAGTGCTGTCCCCTGCCACCCCTTCTGTGTCCCCTCCATGCACCCTGGGCCTGTGACACCTGGGTGTGGTGCTGGCCAGATCAACCCCTGCCATCCCCATTCCCTTTTGGGGGGATGCCTTTCTGGCCTGGTGCCTTTCTGGCCTGGTGGTGTAGGCCCTGTCATTTTGGGGCATAACCAGAGGTGTGCCTGTCACTTGGGGCAAAACAGAGGTGTGCCTGCCACTTGGGGCAAAACCAAAGGTGTGCCTGTCACTTGGGGCAAAACCAGAGGTGTGCCTGTCACTTGGGGCAAAACCAGAGGTGTGCCTGTCACTTGCAGGCACCGAGGGAAGGCTGTGGCAGTGCAGCATGGCAGGGGCTCTGCTCACTCCCACACAGGCCAAGCTCTAGGCTGGTTTCCATCCCAGGAATTCCAACACCCCCCAGCAGGGCCAGGGCTGGGCAGTGCCGCGGGCCCTGAGGGGAGAGCACACTCCAGGCTATTACCACAGCAGTCGCTGTACTCCTGTGAGGAAGGCACCTTCAGCTCT
>NW_005054381.1:165284-183132 GCF_000277835.1 Geospiza fortis | reverse complement strand
GGGCGTCCTGCGAGGTGGGTTTGGCCAGGGGGCCGTTGGCACCAGAGTCTCGGCTGCCCTTGGAGGCGAGGGAGGAACAAGTTAACTCGATGTTGGGGTTGGGCTCTCGGCTGGGCTCATCTGCTGGCCTGAGGGGAAGGAAGGGAGAAGAGGAGGGAAAAACAGGTTCCTTTGAGCCCATGGCAGTGCTAAGGTGCAACAAGAAAGGATGTGGATGGGGAAGAAGAGCCGTGCCTGGGAGGGTGGGACACCACCAGCTGCCAGGCTTCTTGTTGAGGAGCATCATGAAGACCATTACAGGTTAGAGCACCTCTCCTATTTGGAAAGGCTGAGAGAGTTAAGATTGTCCACTCTGGAGGAGAGAAGGCTCTGGGGAGAACATTCTCTGGCCTTCCATTACCCAAAGGTACTGGAGAGCTGGAAAGGGACTTTTGACAAAGGCAGGGAGTTACAGGACAATGGGGAATGGTGTCAAACTGAAAGAGGGTTGGTTTGGATTAGCTATTAGGAAGAAATTCTTCCCTGTGTGGGTGGTGAGGCCCTACCACAGGTTGCCCAGGGAAGCTGGGGCTGCCCCATCCCTGGAAGTGTCCAAGGCCAGGCTGGATGGGGCTTGGAGCAGCCTGGTCTTGTGGAAGGCATCCCTATCCACAGCAGGGGTTAGAACAAAATTATCTTTAAGGTCCCTTCCAACCCAAATCATTCTATAGTTCTGTTCTGTGATTCACAAGTTACATCCTTCACTCAAACTCCTGAGCATCTTCAGGCACCTAAATGGTTCTTGTCTTCTTTAAGTGGAGCTGGTTAGTCAAAGCTGGTTAGTTCAAAGCTTTTGTTTTTTTTAGCTAGGACCAAGCTGCACAGCTCCATGCCCGGTGCATTTAAGGGGTAAAACCTTTAATGACCACAATCACTTGGCTCCATTGCCTATGACAGCCCCCAGCACCCATGGCACATTCAAGGGGGAGCTCGCTCAGCCTGAAAATGAGTTTCAGACTGAAGAAACCAACGTGCTCCACATGAGACAGGGAGCCACAAGCTCACAGACAGCACAAATTCTGCGTGTCCTACTTTTAGCTGTCTCAGCCTGATTTTCCAGAAGCATCAAGCCTTTAGAGGAGGTATTTGGTCATGCTCAGCATTTTTCTGAATGGATCTGAGGTGCTGCCAGCCAGGCAAATGCAAGGGAAATGCACCTAAAACTACTGAACCCCTTGCATAAATGTGGCCAAAAGGGGGAGTTTGCTCTGCTGCAGTCCCCCACTTCCCTCCTTGCCTGGCATTAAAAAACCCATTTCAGCCTGGGAAGACACTTGCAGCATTTACCCTGGAAATCCCTCTGGAGACAGAGAAGCACTTAGCTTACCGCAGTGGAAATTTTGGCAGAGACACATAAAAAGATGCAGTTAATGTGCATGTTTACACACACTTTTTATAGAAATGAGCCTGAAATGGACTCAAGCCCCCCAGCACGATCAAATCTCTGTGCAAGGCTGGATTTGGCATGGCTGGACCCAGGTTTGTGGGTCCTGAGGAGAAGCTGGGACATGGGAGGGACCCTCCTGCCTGTGCCACCATCCCAAGGGCTGGCTGCTCTCTTGCTCCTTGGAGGTCCCCAGAATTAAAATTACCTTTTTAGCCTGAAGCGGATGCTGTGGCTGTGCTCTAGGATGGCCATCAGGGATTTCACATCATACTCCAGGGGTTTCTTAAAGCTGATTCCCTCAGGCAAGCCAGTCACTGCCAGCGAGCCTGGCTCTTTCAGGAACCTCTCGTAGGGCAAGGGGACCACGCTGCTCTTCCCCATGGCTTCACCTGGGGAGGGGACAGAGTTACACACTGACAAACACCCTGTGCCCCTCACCATGGCTGAGCTGGGCTGGAGCAGTAAATGCAAGAGCAAGAAATACCAACAGGATCACTCGGAGAAAAAACCCATTCCTACCTTCACACTTAGCATGCAAGGCACTCCAATTCCTTTCTAAAAGCACTAATTAATAAAAAGCTCATAAAAGCCAATAAACAGATGTCTCATCATTCAGGTTTCACAGTAGAATCCTCAGTTGGGGTCACTTGGCACAAGCCCACCCCTGGGAGTGCCCAGCCATATGCCAGTGAGGTACATGGCCATCAGCAAGGTGGGAGGGAGCCAAGGGCTGACAAAGAAGGCAGAGGAGCTCACAATGATTTTTATCTCATGCTTACTGAGATATTCTGGGAACCTCATTTCTAGTCAGTTTTCTTATTTTACCTCCTGGAAGAACGGAAAACAGTTTGATTGCTGTTGCTGTCAAGCAGCTTTGATTCACTTTGACAGACAAGGAAAAAAACCAAAACCAACAATCTCCCTCCATCCCACTATTCACAGACAGCTTGAACATTGATACATTTGACTGCACAGTCCCCTCCAGCTGCCCAGAACTCTCACCTGCTCCCCTCAACACTGGCAGCAGTCCCACCATGTCCCCACCATGTGCCTCTGGCTCCATTTTACCTCTGCCACCAAAATCTCCCTAAGGAGCCAGGTACAAATTGCTTTTCCTTCCCTTGTAGCAGCATTGCCATTATATAGGGATTTTCTAAACCAGATAAAGAGCCTGTGTGCCCAGACCAGGGCTGCCCTCCTATACTTTGCAAGCAGAACACACCATCAGAAAAATAGCCTGCTCTGAAGGATTTCAAAACCCTCAAGCCACTCTCTGGGGAAAAATTACTTTGCAAACCAACCCAAGCCACTGTGATCAATAAACATGGTGCTGAAAGCATGAAGCACAAGAAACAGCCATGCAAGAATGCAACCTGTCTGGCAAAACAGTGTCCAGATGCAGAACATCTGGTGGCATGATACAGTGCCTGCACCTTCATCTCCAAGCTGAGGGGCAGAGAGAGAAGGTTATAGAACCTTTAAGTTGTTGAGGGATTTTATACTGTGGATTTTCTTTCCAATCTTTTCTTTTTTCCCCTCTTCTTAAAAAAAAAAAAACAAAACAAAACAAAACCAAAAGATCTTACAGAAATACTGCAAATCTCGTGACACTGCCAGCAAGTCCTTACTAAAAGTGATTTCTTCACCATGTCCTTTGAAGGAATGCATTATAACTAACAAGGTGCAACTTGCACAGGCCATTAAGGCTTCTTATAGGGAGGATTGATAATATTTTAATTAAGCAAATAACCAAAGTTTTAAAATAAGCCTTTGAACCATGACACCATGAGTTTACTTTCTGCAAGCTGACAGTTTCCCTGCCCCAATGTGCTGGCTCTAGCAGCTCTCATCTCCCTTCATCACCTCTCTTCATGATTGGGAGAAGCTCCCGATGTCCACAGTGGCTCCTTATCAACCCAATGCTCAAGAAATCCCCAAACATATTTTTATGGGGACTGTGTTATTGCCAAGGTGACCTTCAGAAGCCTTGCACTGCTGCACAGAGACTCATGGTTTGGCTAAAGAGACAATAATCATCATTAATGCCTGTTTAATAGAAGCCACTGGTAATCAGTCATCCTGTTGGTGCAGAGATTACCAGGCTCTGAAGGGAATCTTTTTGACTGTGCATTTTAAAAGATTTTTTGTTTCCAATCCTTATTGATGAAAGGATAAAAAAAAAAACCAACCTAAGAATCATCATTGTTAAACTCTGACAGACCTCTCAGTGCTACAAACAGAATCACCCTGGGGCATCTACAGTCTCCTGTGCATTTCTCCCCACTCAAGCAGGAGAGGCCTTTCCCAGTGGGGATGAAGGGAGGGGAGCAGCAGCTTTGCCAGGTTTCACCACAGAGAGGCTCAAGGATGGAAACAGCTGACATTACTGAAGCAGCAGCAAAGGCAGAATCACATCCAGGGCCAAAGCCAAAACTGCTGTCCCAGGGATGCCCAAGCTTCTTCTGGCCATGCTGGGTAGAGGACATGGCCAATGTGTCCCCACACACCTCCATAAACCTTGAAACTGTAAAAAGCCTTACTAGTAATCCAATGGATGGGCTGCCTGGTTCATAAAGCCCATGCAGATGCACCCTGATCAAGCTTTTCTAATGCAATTATGTATTTATTGTGTGTCAGATTTTAATAATTCACATATTCCCAAGAGGACAGCAAAGTTTGGCACTGTACCTGCAGCAGGACAATGAGACCTGCAGCTTGGAGCAGCAAAAAAAACCCCTCCTCATTCTGTTCCCTTGGTTCTTCTGCACCATCCCTTCCTTCATCCTTGGGCCCAGCCTTTGGAAGGCAGCAAGAGGATCTGACTGCTCCCATTAATGGGAATATTGCCTCTAAGTCCTTTAAGTGGCTTCAGAAAATTTCAGTGACTGTCTGTCCCAGGGGAGAAGGGATGCCAGCTCCCTTTTCCTGTCTCTGAAGCTTGTGGAAGATGCAACAGCCAGCAGCAGCAAATCCTGCATGTGAGCCCAGCATGGCTGGTGGCAGCTCCTGCTGTGTGGGAATGCCCATTCCCAGATCACATCAACAATCAGGGGCACTCAGGGAGCCCTGCACAGACCAGCAGGGCTCTACATGAATCTCAGATGGTGATGGGGAGCTGCAGCCAGAAAAGCACAACACCCAGTCCTGCAGCTGGTCCAGCCACAGGGCCTGCACTCCCTAAAGCATCATGCAGAACTAACACAACCCTCTCAGCAGCATGGGGGAATAACTGGGGCTCTGTTTTCCCAAGCCAGTTTTGCTTTTCCTACCCTGACTAGCAAAGCTGTAGAGGTGCTGCCAGGGGATGAGCCAGCAGCATGGCCACTACTGCCAGTCACTCCATAGGGGTTCCAGTGGATCCTTGTCAGTGAGAAGGTGCTGCTGCTGCTCAAGCCACTGCAGATTGGGCCTGGAAGGAGCTCTGCAACCCACTGGGTTCCATACCAACAGCCATATGGTCATCTATATTTAATTGCAGAAGCTTTCTTGCTGGGGATGATGCATGTGCTGGAGCAGCACCACCTCGTCTCTGGAAGTTGAGGCTGCAGGGCCACATGCTAGAAAATCATCTGTTTTCTTTTTAAATAGACTTGCCAGGGAAAAGAGAGAGTGAATCTGCAGAACTCCAACACAGTGCTATGAAAGAGATGTTGTGGATGCAGTGGCAGGGATAAAAGTGTGCATGGAAATCACATCAGAGGCTTCCCCTGGTCAGGGGAGACAAAAGATCCTTCATTCAGCACAGGGATTTTTTTGGCTCAGTTTGGGGTGGAAAACGAAGAAGCAGTGGCCAAACCCCATCTCAATGCAGTGCTAACTCTGTACAGGAGCACACTTCACCATTTCACCAGGCACCTGCTCCCATGCCAAGGAGCCGGGCTGGCATGAAAGCCACAGCTGGTGGCAGTGCTGGGCAGCTCAGCGAGCCCCAGGGACATTCCATATCCCCAAAGGGAAGCATGAAGGTTCTTACTATAAAGCACATCAAACACTTCCTCTACCATCTTCCTGAGGAGGTACACATCTGATCCCTGGTCCGGGGACACCCTGAGCACCCTTTGCCCGCACTCCTTTGCCTTCTTCTGCACCTCTGCGTCCTGCTCCTTCCTCTGCTGGATTCCTGAGGGCGAGAGGAGAAAACAGGAGTCACTGTGGTGAGAAGGCAAGTGTCCCAGCTCTCCCACCTAGCTTGGACAATCCCAGCAGCCCCAACATGCAGGGAAAGGTACTGGCAATAGGCAGTGGTGCCAGCACTCATCCAGTGCCTGCCCCCTTTTCCCTGGCTTTTCCCACTCAGCCAGACTGAAACAGTTATGACTAATTGGGCAGTCCATTTCTAGTCTCTGGTTTCAATCTGCTTAGCCTTCAATCTCTCAGGAGAAGAAAATCCGCCTTTCTTGGAGGCTTTTTTACCCTTCAGCATCACGTAGCTCAGTAATACCAGCTATTTCCTGCTAATTTCCCCCATTAAACCTCAAATAAAGCATATCTTCAGCATTGACTTCTTTGCATTTCTAAATGCACAGAAAATTAAACACTACAAATACATTATTGCTGTTCTATCCACAGTAATTTGCAAGGGATTTTCAGTGACAAAGGACTAATTCCTTCATCATCCTCGACAGACTCCTACTGGCAGTCGGGCGTGGATGCTGCCTGGGTGCTCAAGGAGCTCACAGATCCTTCTGTGGAAAGAGTCCATGGCTGGGACATCACAGGGAATGGTCAGGAGCAACATGGGACACACACAAACTGGACACAGCAAAGTAAACAGCCACCATGCCACCCCTGGAAAGCTCTACATGCCTCCCACAGCATGGCAAAACAGGCCTTGGAAAACTTTTTTGGGGTGTTTAACCAAGGTTGTGAAATGCATCTACATCCTCCAAATACTGCCTCTCCCTCCTGCACTGACATCAGTTCTGATCACTGTCAGCTCCTCCCTGCATCATGAGAGGCAGGACCAGAGGCTCAGATAAAGGAGGGTGCTCAAGTGAGGTCTGTGTCCCAGAGAGATAAGAGGCTTCTTACATCTCCAAGTGATGTCTGCTTTAGATTAATTCACATCTTTCTAAGAGGGCAGCAAGAAATCAGAGGCACTTCCAGGGATACTTTCCACTGTGTGCCAGTTGTAAGGGCTTTATGGAGTGGAGTTGAGTCTGGGCCTGTACAATTCAAGACAGAGTTATCACATTTCACCCTGTCTGCAGCATCATCCCCCTTTACTCAAACCCCATCCTCAAGATTGCTATTTTCAACCAGACATGACTATTTCTTTTTGACAAAAGTATAAATGAAACCAAAGACAGGGGAATCAGGATCTAGTGCCAGGTGCTTTGCCCCAGGCACAGCAGTAGGGCATCAACCAGGATGAATCATGGAATCAGAGAACAAGTTTGGGTCAAAAGAGACCTTAAAGACCATCTGATTCCACTCCCTGCCATGGGCAGGAACACCTTCCACTAAACCAGATTGCTCCAAGCCCTGTCCAGCTTGGCCTTGAACACTTCCAGGGATGGAGCAGCTGCAGCTTCTCTGGGCAACCTATCCCAGTAGCTCATAACACTCAAAAGAAGAATTCCCTACTAACATCTAATCTAAATCTCTACCCTTTTACTTTAAAACCATTCTCCCCTGTTCTATCATTATCTGCCTGGGAAAAAAATCACTCTCCCTCTTTTTTATAAGTCCCATTTAGGTACTGGAAGGGGCTCTCAGGATTCTCTGGACCTTTCTCCGGACTGAACAACCTCTCTCTGCCTGAGGAAACACAAGGGAGTTCCCTCCCTTTGGCCACCCCACTGCCATCCACATCTTGAGGGTGGTGGGAAGGGAAGGCAGAGCTGCCCATGAATGTAGGAAACATCTCCCAAATGCCCCCTGTCCTGCAGAGTACAGTGGAGGATAACTAACCAGGATGTGAGAGGATGGAATAGTGGAGTTGGCCAGCAGCTGCCCAGGGCAGCAGGACGAGGGGCTGGGCAGAGCCATGGCAGAGAGCTGCTCCTGTAGAGCCATGCACTGAACAACCCAGTGACCTGGGCAGCTTCATAGCACTGGTGTCACCAGAGCAAACCCTTCCTGAACAACCTCTCCAATGGATTAAGCACCCATGTGGTTTCTGTCAACACCATGTATTTCTCTCCACTGACATCCCACTGCAGAACAGATCTGGGTCTGGTGTCCTCAGCACCACCAACACCAGATCCCATTCCAGTTTCTACACTGAGTGAAGAAAGCAGTAGCTAGCATGCCAGGGATGATGCTGTCCAAGAATAGAGGTCCACATTCACAGAATGGCTCTTATCCCCCCTTCAGCTCCCAGACTGTTTTTTGGAAATTGGCAGAGGTACAGAGCTGGGACAGAAGGCCTGCAACACACAGGTATCTCTCAGACACCTGGTGAATCTGATCTGAGACTGGGGGAACACAGCTCCTGCTCAAGGTATCCTGTCACCACTGTTCATCCCTCAAAAACACAAGCAACTCCACAACAACAACCAATCCATTCCTGTTTTTCCAAAACCAGGAAAAAAGCCTTGGACCAAGAAAGCCCTTCTGCTCCTGGGAGGATCACCAGGAAAAACTATTTCTGCTAAGTCCTCAAAAACCACTGCAGCACTCAGGCAGCACTGCCAGAGGCTAACAGCAGCACGGCAGCACAGCAGCCATCCAGCCCTGAGCCACCTCAGGGATGCTTCAGGAGAGAAAACCCAGGGCATGCAGGGCCCTCCCTGGCAGGGAAGAGGCTCTGGCTGCAGCTCCCTCCCAACTCCTCCATCACTTAACACCCCTCATCCCCACGGACTGACAGACAGCACTGCAGTGCCCGCTCCATGCGCAGTAGGAGTCACAGCTGGCACAGCTGGAGTGCCAACCTTGGCACGGAAGATGTTGCAGGTGCAGATACTCACTGCAAAACTTCTGGAAGTCAGCCTGGAGCTCCTTGCGGGCGCTGAGGAAGACCCTTCCCTTCTCAGTGCCCAGCACGAAGGCGCTCTCCTCGTGCACGGCGATGCAGGCAACCTCCGCGTTCAGCTTGGACAGCGCCGAGCACTGTTGGAGGCACCAGGTCAGCACAGCACAGGCTGGGGACAGCATTCCTCCTTCCCACCCCTCCTTCCCACTCCCTGCCATTTCCCAGTGGGGTTTTATCCTTCCCATCAAAAAGATTCTTCCATCAAAAGCAGTGTTCTGGTTTATGTCAGAATTTCATGCGTTTATGGCGTCGCCTAAAAAATTTCGGTGAGTTTACAGCTCTACAAAAATAGCCAGCTGGAAAACAAGAGCTATTTACCCATCGTTTTATTTCACTTTTTCCTAGCCTAAAAATAAACATTTTATTGCATTTCTTTAAAAGAAAACATTCCTGTTAAAAAAAATCTAACAAAAAACCCACACCACAACTGATAACAATTTGCATTTTTCCACCAGCTCTAATGGAATAAGGAACACGGGAATCTTATTTGAGCTGCAGAACACTAATATGGTCAAAGTCCAGATTAGTGGAACGATTCTTCTTGTACAGTTATGCAAAACAACAAAGAGATGGAAAAAACTTCTTCCATTAATCCATTTTATGTAACATGCCCTTCCTGCTCTACATAATACACATGTATATGCATTTTTATTAATATTTTTATATTATAATAGTTACTCAGTGCTAGCAGCCTGAGTCATATTCCTATAGCTACAGCACTGGTGCTAGGTAGATGCTATCCCCAGGTCATCATTGAAATGGGTAAAAAAGGGAGAATTTTCCCAGCATCAGCCCTGGTTAGACACATCAACAATCCCACAGAGGAGCTGGAGGATGCTGGCAGCCAGGGAGGGAGCAGGGGGGTTACATGGATCAACCTCCCTAAGCTACCTCCAGCTCCCTGCACACACCTACAATGAGCTTCACTTGTGTGGGCTTAAACCAGCTTCTGTGCTAGGTCATTTTACCTCCTGCTCACCTTCTTCAAGGAGGCATTGAATCAAATCCCACAAAACAGGTATTTTTAAGAAACCTCCTTTCAGAACCCGGTTGCAAAGAGAAGTATTTTGCTCAAAAAGTCCAACACTCAAAAAATAGACACAAAAATGAAGGTATGTGAGATCTGGGTGCAGAACAAATCCAAACCCTAACCCTGTTTGGTGATATGCATGTGGCCCTGTGGTTTATTTACCAGGCACGCGGGCAGCTAGGTTTCAGTGAGCACAGAGCCTGCCACTCTGAAGTGCTGGGTTAAAGGCTGAATTTCAGGAGCAGCTTGGCTCCCTGGCCCCTGTGTAAGCTCCTAACAAGGACTGCATAATAATGAATATTCGTTAAGAAGCCAAACTATGGTAACATAATTTGTTGTACAGGATGGCAAGTATATAAATCACCAAAGCTGCTTGGGGTGTGTAGGCTCCAGGGAACTTGCTCCTTAGTGGGGTGGTGATGTCAAAGAGAAGGAAATTGGTATTAATGAAAAAACCTCTACCTGCATAGAGAGGAAAACATATCCTAGATAAATGCATTACATATGACTTGACTTTAAAAAGAGAGAGCTATTTAGCACATCTCATTGCATTAGACATTTGTTACTACACATCCTCTTTCCCTTATTGATCACTTTCACAGTTAAAAATAAGATTAGCTCTGGTCCATGAGACTTAATCCAGACAGTTATCTTGTTTATGTAAGCACGGCTGACTTAGGCAAGGCTTCCACCGGGAATTCTACGTCAAAAGATATGAAAGTTATTTTCTTTGTTCTCAGAGATAAAAAGCCATTGTTCTGCTGTTGTGTAAATGCTCACGGTAACATTGGTAAAACAGCAAGAAAAAAAAAAAGCCAAGCACCCTTCAGCCAGTTGATACCAACATAAATATTAATGGGAAAACAATACACAACGGAGATTAACTTGTGCTGACTTTATGATCCTTATGGCTGTCAGGGCAGGAAAGGGTTTTTATTTCTCAGCAGTTCCCTGGGCTTTCCAGCAGCAGAGGAGAGAGGAATGAGCTCACCAGGCATCGTGTGCCAGCCCTGCACCCAGACAGCCTTGCTAAATGGAGGCCAAAGGAGGGAGGGGGATGGGGAGAGGGGTGCCACTGGCCTCTTACCATGGAGTCTAAGGCAGACACTAAGCTGGTGATGATTTCGTCTCTCTGGGGAAAAACCATATTCCATTGGTCAGCCCTGGAGGTGGTGAGTGTCACATCTAAAGGCTTCCCTGCCAAGGCCATATTCACCTGAAAATAGAAAAAAAATAAAAAAGAAAGAGCTGTGCATCACTGTTACTAACAAAGAGCTGGAGCTGAGCACGACCACAGAGGCCCCACTTCCATCGTGGGCAACAGGAGCAATGCTGGCACAGGAACACAGGGGAAACTGAGGCATGCAGAGAGGCCACAGCAGCCTGAGCCCCCCAGCTCCCATGAGTCCTCTGCTAAAGGCAGATAACTGCAGGAGCTGCTGAGCTGTAATCAAACCCTGGAGCCAATGCTGTGTGCACCAGCAGCGGCCAGGTCATCTCTGCATTTGGAGCTCACCCTCGAGGAGATGCCACCACCACAGGGGCCACAGGACCAGCTGCATGGTGGGACACCCCAGATTGCAGCCTGTGGCCATGCAAGCCAGAGGATGTGGTGCTGAAGTGGGCACAGAACACTCTGATGGCAGCTGTGAGCAGGGGGTGATGGCTCTGTCCCCATGAAGACACCATGCTGACCATCCTTGTGCCTCCTGCTCTAAATCCTGGGCAAGAGGAGAGCCTGTCACCCAAAGTGTCCCTGAAACAGGTCAGAGTCACAGGGTGTTCTGAGATGCAGCTCATGGCAAGGGATTCCCTAATGAAATCACCCCACTCTGCAGTTCTTGGTGTCAGGGGGAGCAGGACAGTGCAGGGACCACACATCTGAAAAGAGACTCAGCCCACAATCTCCATCCCTCACAGCCAAATGGGGAAAATGCTGGGACCCAGCCACAAGTGCAGCAGCAGCACCAGGTTCCTGCACCTCAGTGTTCATGTCTCATCTCAACTCATGGTAATGCTAGTGCTGCAGGAACACTGAGGCAAGGTGTCACCCTCTAAACACCCATGCTGGGACACCCACACTGAGACAGCACCACCCCCAGCACCCAACACATCCCTCCCAGCTACCACCCCTCCATCTACAGGGCACTGTTGCAGCACCCAGCCTTAATCCTGCCAATAAAGGGCAGCAAGTTAGCTCATAAACCACTTGAACCAGATCATAAATCATGTGCTCACAAATGGATGAAGGAGGCTAGAGAATCCCTAACAAGGCTGGATGGGCAGAAGGTGGGGAATATAGATGAAGCTGCCTGCACATAACTCAATTTACCACTCAGTCGATAACCACAGCTGCCCAGCCTCACTGAAAACACGGCTTAAAGGCAACAAATCCCCAAATTCACCCTCCTGCCCTACTTTGCAGCTCTGTCCAAGCAAAAGGAATTTGAATGCAAAGCAGAGTTGTCCTGCCCCATGAAATTAGGGAAATGGTGGGGTTTGGCCCAAAATAACAAGCTCCCCCACACTGGCATCTCTGCAGGTGCCTGAGCACACACACGTTATGAAAGAATCACACAATGGTTTGGGTTGGAAGAGATCCTAAAGCCCATCTCATTCCTACCCCCTGCCACGGCAGGGACACCTTCCACTGTCCCAGGTTGCTCCAAGCCTCATCCAACCTGTCCTTGAACACTTCCTGGATGGGACAGCCACAGATGCTCTGGACAAACTTTTATAAGGGTCTGCAACAAGCTAATGAAGAGGGGAGAGAAATCCCATTAAACAATAATGACTGAATTTCAGGAATTGCTCTGGATGAGCCCTCCAGGACTTTCCCCATACTGCCAGCTCTTGAAAGCAGCCAAGCAGTGCTGGGGCTCCACTGGCACCTGCAGATGGCAGAGCTGGAACCTCAGCCACACTAAGAATCACCCAGGAAAATCTTTTTCCACCCATCTGACACTTTCTAACAAAGCTGATGGGCATCTCCTCCATGATAGTCTTGGGGGGAAGGAACCTGGCCTAAACAGGCATTAGCTTGGAAAATAAAGCAGGAAACTGAACATATGGTCCTGCAGCTGGGCACAGACCCCAGGTGTCCCCATGCTGGGATCTCTGTCAGGCACCTTGAGCTTTACCATCACAGCAACACCAGGAAGCAATCTGCCCTGCTCCAGCCCTGCAGCTTGTGCATGCAAGGATGGACAGACAGACAGACAGACAGACAGACAGACAAGAGCCCATTTCATCTGCAAGCTCCCAAGCAGCTTCCTGAGCACAGCTCTGCAGGAGCAGGGAACTTGGAATTCCCTATTTTCATGGATGCTGTGCTAATAAGAGGTGCCTTGTTGCAGTTGGCAGGAAACAGGGAGGTGCTGGTGGTGCCAATGCTGGGCACCAAGCTGAGCTGGGGACAGCCACTGCCCTGCTCCAGGGAGCATCACTCCCTTCCTCACTCCCCCAAGAACCTGCTTAGAAAACAGCAAGTTTTACTTTTAAAAACAGCAAAGTTTTGGATGCCTGTACATGTTTCTGAGTGCCCTATTTATTACTAAATATGGCTGTTGTCACATGGACGTTCTGTTGCCTTCTAGCAGCATTTTGGAGCAGCAGTCCCTGCCTTGGTGGGGCTGGTTGCATCCACTCAGAGAGCTGCACCAACCTGCTCAGCCATGGCCTCCCACAGGAATCAGCACTTCCAGGGAAGAGATGCTCCTCTCTTGGCTGCAAAAAGCAAAGCCACAAGCTGGATCTGGCTGCACAGAGAGGGAACCAATAGGAAAGACAGGGATGACATCAATGGGAAATGGGGCAGGGTACCTGCATCCCCTTCCTGTCCTGCACAAGATTGGGACAAAAAGAATCCCCTTCTCCTGGCTGATTGTTTAATAAGTACAGCAAGAATCACTCAACAAGAAAAAAAAAAAAAACAAACAAAAAACCAAAACATAACCAAAAAGAAGACTCAAGTGACACAATGGGATTTTAAGGGATGGAGGGGACAATATTCCAGTAAAGCTTTTAATCATTTGTGGTCACAAAGAGCATGACAGTGGATTTAAGAAAGGTTGGTATAAAAGGGAGGAAAGAAAACTTCACCAGCAAGTGCTAGGCTTATTTAAATCAAATTAAGACACAGGGCTTGAAGTTGTTTGTCTAATTAAAGGGAAAGTCCTCTTTAGGAAAACTAGGGTAAACCATTCTTAGAGCAGTTCAGGCTGGCAGCAGGGAGCAGGGTGGGCAGGATGGGTGCAGAGCAGCCTGCCCCACTTCCTGGGGCTCCACGTGCCTGTCCTGCTGCAATCCCTCCCTGGGACACCACCAAAGGGTTGATGGCACCTTCCATAGGGGTCCTGCTCCTGGGACAGCCCCATCACACCTCTGCAAACTGAGCCTCAATCCCAGGAGCAATGCTTGGCTCAAGGACCATCACACCACTGTCATGGGGCCAAAGCAAGCATTTGCACATTGTTTTAACATTTTTAGGGTTTAAAAAAAAAAAAGTTATCAAATTTTATTATTTTTTAATTGAAAGTAATCTCAGGGGAACAGGGTGCTGTGCAACAGCTGGCACAGGATGTCATCTCCTGCTTGGCTCTTACAACATCTCCCTTGATAATCCTGAGAAAGATTAGAAACTTGGCCCCAGGGCAGTTTCACTCATGAATCACCTGTGCTGCAAAGGAAAAACCAGGCAGGCTCATGAACTCCTGTGGAATGGGCCAGGGGCCCCCCAGCCCTGCACCCACAGCAGGCACATCCCCTCACCAGTCCCTCTAATGTTTCCATGGAGCAGCTGGGGGTTAAAAAAAAAAGAAAATAAAAGAAGAAAGAAAAAACCTGACCATTGCACTGGTGCTGCCCACAGTTCCACACAACAGTGGCAGGAAATTATCCACTTATTCATTTTTCTAAAATACTAGCTGTTCCCTCAGTGGTTCTGATGAGATGGTGGGAGGCCCAAAAGAACCAAACCCAGTTCCAGCAAAATAAAAAAATAAAAAAATATATATATAATAATTATATTATCTAAGGTGCCTGGTGAGCTGGAGCCATTTCAGCAAAAAGCTCTGGAAACCCCAGCAAGGGCAAAAGCTAGGGTAGGGACCAGGCTTGAATTTCCCCTTGTGTTTTTTTCTCATTGCTTAAGCAAAAACTGTTATCAGAGGAGCAGATGTGACCAAAGCCTTCTTGGACACAGGAGCACTGTGACAGGGTCCCACGCTTGCCAAACAGCTGTCCTTGGGTTTTCTGCTGCAGCAGTGGAGATACCTGCTCCACATGGGCAATTTGCTTTAACCCACCTGTCCTGCCCAGCTAAACCCTAAAATCCCTTACACCTAACTCAGTGCCAGCCTTCAGCCTCTGTGGCCACATCATCATCTCCATCTCGAGCAGATCATGCCCATGGCAGGAAGGTTTGCTGTGTCCCTAAGAGGTGGTTGGTGAGCTGCTCCATTAGCACCAATGGCAGTGGTACAGCAGATGTAACTGTGGTCCAGGGCACTCACAAAATGCCCAGAAATACCCTCAAATGTCTGAACATCCTGAAAAGCCCTAAGCCATGCCCTGAGTGTGGGTGCCCCTGCAGCACAGCCCTCCTGGGACAAGAAAGGAGCTCTGGGTTTTGAGGGACCCCAGGTGCTGTGCTGCCACACAGCCCTGCTTGTAAGCAGCTTCTGCTGAGGACACATCTGATCCCCTAATGTGGGTGTCCATGCACCCCCAGCCCCAAACCTGGTCAAAAAATTCCCTTTTATTTTGCTATGTTTCACAGAATCACAGGATGAATTAGGTTGGAAAAGACCTTTAAGATCATCAAGTCCAACCTATGACTTAACACCTTCTCATCAACTAAACCATGGCACTGAGTGCCTTGTCCAGTCTTTTTTTAGACACAGCCAGGGACAGTGACTCCATCACCTCCCCAGGCAGACAATTCCAGCACCCAATCACTCTTCCTGTGAAGAATTTTTTCCAGATATCCAACCTAAACTTCCCCTGGTGCAGCTTAAGACTGTATCCTTTCCTTCTGTCAGTGCTGCCTGGAGAAAGAGCCCAGCCCCAGCTGAGCACAGGCACCTTTCAGGAGCTGCAGAGAGTGATCAGGTCACCCCTGAGTCTCCTTTTCTCCAGGCTGAGCACCCCCAGCTCCCTCAGTGGTTCCTCACAGGGTTTGTGTTCCCAGCCCCTCTCCAGCCTCGTTGCCTCCTCTGGATGTGCTCCAGCCCCTCAAGGTCCTTCCCAAGCTGAGGGGCCAGAACTGGACACAGCACTCCAGGTGTGCCCTCAGCAGTGCCCAGTGCAGGGGCAGAATGACCTCCCTGCTCCTGCTGGCCACACCATTCCTGATCCAGGCCAGGAGCCATTGGCCTTCTTGGCCACCAGGGCACTCTGCTGGCTCATGTTCAGTCACTGTTGACCAGCACCCCCAGGTCCCTTTGTGCCTGGGCACTGTCCAGCCACACCATCCCCATCCTAGAGCGTTGCAGGGGTTATTGTGGCCAAAATGCAGGACTTGGCACTGGGATTTATTAAACTTCATCCTATTGGACTCTGCCCATCCCTCCAACCATTCCAGTCTCTCTGCAGAGCCGTCCTACACACGCTCCCAGCTTGGTGTCATCTGCAGATTTACTGGTGGTGGACTCAATCCCCTCATCCAGATCATCAGTGAACATACTGATCAGAGCTGGCCCCAGCACAGAGCCCTGAGGGACACCACTGGTGCCTGGCTGCCAGCTGGATGCAGCACCACTCACCACCACTCCCTGGGCCCATCCAGCCAGGTCTGAACCCAGCACAGAGTGCTCCTGTCCCAGCTCTTCCAGGACTGAAAGGTGTCAAGCTGCTATCAGCTTTTCAAGGTGATACCTTTCTCCAAAGACTGAAAGCAGCAGAGCTGGGGGGCAAACACCCTTTGGTGCAGTCTGGGCCACAGTGATGCCAGCACAGTGAGGATGCAAGCACGGCTTTGTGCCTGTGTCCCCTGTGTGAGCTCTTACCTCACTGCCTCTGTTGGCTCTCCCAAACCCTCTATCTCTCCTGCCTGTTTCCTTCCAAGTGGGTAGTACACGGCAGAGCAAGCTCTCATGACCAAACACCTCCTCCCCTGTTTTATTTTACCCACAAATCCCAAGGCACCTGCTGGAAAAGCTCCTCACATACACACGGGCACGACAACGTTCAGCAGCATTGCTGCCTCGGCTCTGCTTTCCTGGATAATCTGGCACCTGCTGTGGTTTAGTCCCCCTTATAAAAGAAACAAAGAGCAAACTGGGGGCTCCCACAGGGAAAAGAGTCTACCACAGGAATTTCACTTTCCATCTCCAACCAGGGCATAGCACTCTGCAGCCACCTTGATTTCCTTAAGCCTAGCCTAGGTGCATATCTTAACATAATATAATAAAATTATAGCAGGCTTCTGTATAGTGCAAAGAGAGATAGAAGAGGATCAAGTGCCCTTCAGAAGCTGTATCTCATCTCCCCCAGGATAAACACTTCCATGGCATGGCAGCTGCAGGGGGATCACTGTGCCTGTGGAGCTCCAGCAGCACTGCTTTCAGCTCCAGACAAGTTTCCATGCTGCAATCTCACAGCAGGCAGGCACAGAAGCTCTTGCTTCCAGCAACTGTTTCTTCATTTATTAAAGAAATTTTAAAGAAAAACAAGGAAGAAAAAAGTGTTAATTGGAGCATTCATTCCCACCATAGCAGGGAGGGATGCTGAAAGCACCGCGCATGGAAAGCTGGGTCCTGCCCCAGCCCTGTGTGAATGATTGGGGTCAGCGAGGCCAAGATGAGCTTCAGGGTGGCTGGTGGGTGAGCAGAACCATCCAGCCACAGGGACCTGGGTGCCTGCACAGCTCCCAGAGCTGAGCTTCCCTCCCCAGGGGGATGCCCAGCCCCAAAACTCTGCCTGCATCAGGGAGCTCAGCACCCCTTCCTGTACCAAAGCCCTCTGCCTGGCAGTTCCTAGAAGGAGAGACGCAGATCCGGCACCTCAAACGCCAGGGCTCAGGTTGCACTTCCCAGAAGCAAGTGGCATGGGGAAGCCAAAATTAGCAGGCTGATAATTCTACCCCTTGGTACATCCCCTGGTTGGTGGAAGGTGTCCCTGCCCGTGCCAGGGGTGGGGTGGAACCAGATGACCTTTAAGGTCCCTTTCAAACCACATGACTCCATGGATCTAGGAGGATCCCTAGCTCCTGCACCACCATCACTGCTGCTTATTGCAAGAAGATGATGGCAAAACATGCTCAGTGAAAAAAAATGAGGGGAAGCCATGGGACAACGTGCAAGGCAGGTCTTGGGATTGCACCAGCCTGGCTTCCCAGCCCTGTACCCCCCTGCACCCCTCCATGAGCACTTGGGCCCCACCTTGCATGCCTGAGTGGGTGCTGGAGCAGGGG
>NW_005054381.1:152154-165251 GCF_000277835.1 Geospiza fortis | reverse complement strand
TAACACTGGGGTTATTTAAAGCCCAGTTTTAACAGCATTCAGCTCCTGGTTGCGTGATCAGGATAAAAAATCGCAATCCTAATTCCTGGCCCCCGGTGCCTATGGCAACTGGTATCCGTCTCCTTGGAAACTAATCTCGTGGTATTTGAACAATGTACCAAGGGCCTTTAATCTCCCAAAGACTGTAAATCTTTATTCTAGCCTGCTCTCTTCCTACCCCAAGAGCCAATATAAAAAGCCTGTTGTTTTCCATGAAATCACTAAGAGTCTAACTTGAATTTTACATTTTTCACAGACACGTGCTTTTTGGCTTTTTAAAAATATTTTTTCTCCCCACTAAATTAAGGAAAAATCCCATATATATGATGCCCCTGGTGTTGCAGCCCTGGCCCCACACCTTGGCAGGAGGTTTGCTTTCTCTGAACAGTGCTCAGTGCCATATCCTGGCTCTTGCTCAACTGGCACGTCCACCTTGTCCATCTAACCAAACGGGTCTCTAGATTATCATTATCATTATCATTATTATTATTTTTATTAATTATTATCCAGCAAAAGGCTACTCAAACTGCAAGGCTACTCAAGCAGCACCAACTCATTGCTGGGGACAATGAGTCCACAAGGGCTGAGCAGAGGATGCTCCATCCCACTCCCCCAAAAGCTGTAGGGCTCCTCATCTTGCTCCTCAGCACTCAACCCCAATGCTTTTTTCTTTTGCAAAGCTGCAGTTGATGGCACCAGCCCCTCCCCAGCTCCCAGACAGTGCTCATCACCCACTTTCTGCTCTGCACAGGCAATTAGTTTGCTCTGCATAAGGTGGTCCCTGACAGAAAGATGCCACATAATCTCATTATGTTTAATTTTATCTCTAGTATTTCTCTCTGGTTACTGGTGTCTCAGCACTGAGTATTCCGTGCGTTACAGGAGGGGCTGTTTGCTAATCCAGGCTGGCTACATAAATAAACTCATTAAAAAAAAAATAAAATGGCTTTTTAAAAGGATGAAAGGAGGCTCAGAGATGGGAGCATCCCATTCCCTGAGTTTCCCATTCCTGTCTGCTCCCCACTCACTTCTCCCTTATTTTATTTTATTTTATGGGATGAGTCACAAAGGTGACAGCAGGTCCTGGGTCACCCCAAGCCCAGAGCTGGGAGCATGAGTGCAGAGAGCTATTGCCACCCAGAGCCTCAGTGCCTGCCCAGAGCTGGGCACCCTGCACAGGGCAGGTGACTCACACTGGCAGTGCAGCAGCCCTGGCTGAAGCCAAGCATGCCCCCGCCCTGGTGTGACCCGTCGGGTGAGGCAGGTACTGACAGTGCAGCCTGGGAGGTGCAGCCAGCCAGCATCCCCATTTCCTCCCCAGGCAGCCTCTGGCCATGACACCAGCCCCAAACCCTGCCCTTTCCCATGCAAACCCTGCCAGGGCTCAGTGCCACTGCTGCTGCCAGAGCCAAGCTGCTGTGGGTGCCACGGCTCCCACCAACCCCAGGCAGGGACATCACCTTCCATGGCAAGGCAAGACAGGGAAGCCACTGGGGAGGGCAGGGGGGCTGCCCAGCATCCCAGCTGGAGCAGCAGCACCAGATCCTGCTTTGCAGCTCACTGGCTGCTGGAGCACGGTGTCCCCACCAGTGTGACCATCCCCACAGCTCCTGTGGGAGATTCCCCAGTGTCCAATACATCTCGGGTGTGTACTACAAGATTACCCTCACATTCACAAAGGCTTGGCTTTTTTTAACACTGAGCCCTGAGTGCCACAAGCCTTGCTGGGCTGATGGCAGCCAGCCAGGGACAGGGACAGATGGATGGGACAGACCCACATCCAGAGACAGCTGCTGTCCCAGCAACACCTCTCGCCCTGGTGGCTCTGAGGAACCGACATTGGTGCCTTCACCTGGGCAGGACAGCACAGCCTTGGAGGGGTTTGCTGCGCTGCCAGGGTCTCACTGGTGCTCCCAGAGGGATTTGGGATGAGGAGTGTGCCAGCCTAGGGCAGATGCAGTGGGAGTGGCTCTGATGACAGCCCTGATCCAAGGGCTGGCCGCAGGGAGCCCTGTGGGGATGGCTCCAGGATCTGGCCCCAAAACAAGCCAGGTCCTCTCCCACGTGTTTCTGCTGGGAGTCATGTCGGGACAAGGTGACCTGGCTGTTGATACCTCCTCCTTTCCAGGACTTGTCATCACTCAGGCTTGAGCATGGCAGCTTGGGACAGCATTTCCCTTCCCTGACACCTCAACCTATCCCAGAGCCCTTCTTTCCCAGGGAGAAACTGGCCCAGATCAGCCCTGGTCCCTATAACCCCTGTTTGCCAGTGGGTCAGCTCAGCTCCCTGAGCCCGCAGCCCCCAGCCCTGCCCCTGTCCTCTCACACTGTTTTGGAAAGGATTAGCCAGGGAAATCATTGGCAGAGGTGTCCCCCAACACCATGGGGCCGGCAGAGCCCAAGGTCTTGCAGAAACACATGTTCCCTCCTGCTAAATTCCAGCTTAATTCTCATTTCCATTGTGTTATGAAATACATTATCTATTGAAACTAAGTCAACAGTTGTTTGCATTTACGTGTAAACACAGCGAATATTAGGAGCAGGGCCAGCATTATATTTGCATCCAAAATGCTGCCTGCACTGCTCTCTCTCCCTGGCTCTTCTCCATTTTTGCAGCTAAAGACACAAGGATGCAGGAGATGGTGAAACCCAAGACCAGAGCAGCCCAAGAAGCAAG
The DNA here is from genome assembly GCF_000277835.1 of Geospiza fortis. Classification (NCBI taxonomy): domain Eukaryota; kingdom Metazoa; phylum Chordata; class Aves; order Passeriformes; family Thraupidae; genus Geospiza; species Geospiza fortis. Next base: position 162,535 of record NW_005054381.1, on the reverse strand, counting down.
AAACCCCTTGTTTTTCTCTCTATTTTTATTTTTCTGCAGCAGGAGAAGAAACATCCACTTAAGCCCCCATACCACATCGACATACACACCCCTTCATCTCAGGGCCAAGTTGAAACTGCTTCAAATTCCCAATGACACACATATCTTATCAGAGCTGCTTTGCATAATGCATAAATATTTATTTGCTTTTAATCCTGCAAAGCAAACCTGCCTTGTGGCACGTTTCCCTTAATCGGCAGCTCTGGCGCCCGACAAAGCTCCAAGAGAAGCATGTCCCAAATTCAGAGCCTACTTTAGATGCAGGGGCAGGGAAATAAGCACCCAAGGTCCAGTACCCACCACCTCCTGGGGTGCCCAGGGCAGGATTGGGGTGCCAAAGCTGCCATAAAGCACCCTGGCTCCTTACCTCAAGGCAAACGAAGAGCTTGGCTCAGGCACTTCATAAATAACAGAAAATAAATGTATCTGCATCATGAAACCATGAGAGTGTGTGTGAGAGGTGGCTGGATGCTGACTTAGCTCCTGGATGGTGATGCTTCCAGGAGATGTAGCAGGGAGGGTGGGTCTGGGCCCCTAAAAAAGAGATTTTGGGGGCTAGGTAAAGGAAGAGCACCTTGGGACAGGGAAGGCAGAGAGCATATGGGTTATTTTTGGGGTTCATGGCTTATTTTGGGGGTTCACAGCTTAGTTTTTGTACAAGGGCTTAATGAGTTGAAAAATGGGAACCCTTCAATGTGATGATCCATGGGGTAGGCAATGAGGGGATGTACTACCAGAGACCAGCTCAGCCTCTCCATCACCCCAGTTCAGGACACTGCTGAGCACACACCAAAACCCTGTCAGGACCCACGCAGTCCCATATGCCACAAAACTTGTAGGAACCAATAAAAATGAGAATTTTCCAAACATCAAATCACCCCAACAGCAAAACCCCTTCCTGCTTCAGCCAGAAGTACAGGAAGCAGCACACTCGCCCTCATCCATCCCCAGCCCACAGCAATCACAGCATCTGCATTTGGACCCTTGGGATTGTGAATTCATTCCTCAATCTGCTCCTCTTAAATGGGTGGGAAGGAAAAGACAAGAGGGGCAGCAAGGGGGTGAGTGCTGTGCTCAGCTCTTCACTGCACATGCAGCCAGAGCAGGTAAACACAGAACTACTGCATAGTGGGCAGGTAAATGTATAAATAGCATTGATTTCAGCCACTCTGCCTCATCCTCTGATAACCTGTTGACCCAGAGAGAGCCCCAAAAACTGATTCAAAGCAAAATGCTGTTTTTCCTCAAGATGGGAGGAAGCACCTTAACCTCTACCCAGGGCCAGTGATTTGGGATGGGGAGAAGAAACCAGCCCAGCCACCCTGAAGAGGCTTTGCCCAGGAGCTGAGTGTCATCTTGCATCTCTCCAGCACCTCCAAGGAGGGACCCTCCTCCATCCCCATGAACACCTCCCCCAGCCCCCAGGTCCACTGCCTTGCTACTGAGGACACAAAGCACCCCAAAGTGCAGCAAAATCAGTACTGGGAAGGAAGTTCCTGGCCCAAATGCCTATCATAGCATCACTGGAAAAGGTTGGTAAAAGGGGAGGACAGAAAACCCTCTGGACACCCACACAGAGTTGAGAGGAATGGTGTTTGCTGGAAGGGTTTCCACAGGTATCACAATGGCTTTCAGGCAGGGAGCACACACTGGGGGTACAGACTCAGCTTGGCACCCCCTGAACCACACCCAGGCACAAACAGTGTTATGGGGAGGAGGAAGAAGAGAAAGACCCCAGCCCCTGTCCTGGCTCACAGACAAGCCATGTTGTACGCACCAGAGGCTGCAGTTTTGGTTTTGGGGAGTGTGGAGCCATGGGGACATGGGGCAGCACATGAAGACAAGGAAGCCATCAGGCAGCACTAGAAGAGAGTCACCCTCCTGCTGCTCTCCTCACCTGCAGCCCTGACAGGAGAATTTTCCCTTCTCCTCTCCTGCTCTTGTACCTCCAATGTGCCAGCTCAAGCTGCCACCAGGCCCCAGCTTCCATGGCCCATGGGGACAATGCCACACCAAGTCCATCCAGTCTGGACATGGATGAGACCCCCAAACATGCAGAAATCTTCTTGGATTCTGCAGCATCCACAGCAGCAGCTCCCCAGAGCAGAGACAATTCCACATTATTTTGAATGATCATGTTCAAAATAATAAAGGACGCCTACGTGCTCAAATGCATTGACAGCAAGCCAGCACCAGCCCAGGAGTTAAAAATAGCCCTTTCCAGGAGTGCCAGCCCTGACCACAGGCACCCCTGGCCCTGTGGGACACACACTCCCTGCTCTGCCCATTGGCATCACCACATCAGCTCCATGGCACACTCAAAGGTCAGCAGGTGTTGAAATATGCATCTTGCTTGCAGGAAAAAAAGAAAAAAATTAACCAAAAGGAGAAAAATATATATTCAACAACCCTATGCTGCTTGGGGAGAGAGAAATAAATGAAGATGGGGATAAAATTTATTGGGGTTCAAGCCCCAACCTGAGCAGGTGATGTTGTGAGAGTGCTGAGGTGCAGAGAGGAGCCAAGCATCACCCTCGACAGATGTGGAAACAGAGGAAACATTTGCATTACAGCAGTGGTACTGGAGCTGTCTTTTACCATGGAGAGCCTTGTGCAGGCAGCAGTAGGGCTGGATTTCTGCAGGTGTGATTCCCACAGAGATAAAGACCTTGGTTTCCAACAAGCAGTGGCATTGTACAAAAATTACAACAGAAAATGTGGGGAAACAAAGAAGTTTTCAAGAGAGCACATAACCCTCAGATGGGTGGCACAGGGAAAGCTGGGGGGAACTGTGGGAAGACAATACCAGTGAGAAATGGGGTTGGTCTCACTCTCCCACCCTCCAAAGGAATAAACCTTTAGACAGTGGGGGGGAAAATTAGCCCACCTAACCAATAAGTATTTGAGGGGCACAGATGAAGGTGGGGGCAATGGATGCAGCAGGAGCAGCAAGGAGCCTTGGGAAGGGCACAGGTGGGGCTGGGTCCATCCCAGAGCCAGGTTTTCACTTTGAGAGCTCATGTGGGACTGGATGCACCAGGCTGATCTGCTCATGACACCACTCATGCTTGTCTCTCCTCAATGTCTTTCTTCTCCCCTCTCATTTTAAACAAACAAAAAACCCCAAAACAGCCTGACACTAATTCTGACAGGTTTAATAAATGTTTAATGTCCTGTTAAAGGTCACCACCCACTCACCTCTGCCTGTGGACCTGCAGTAACAGCACTGGGGCACTCTGCTTGGGCTGTGCTGTTTCATAAGGGCCCTGATGCCCAGCTTGGCACCTCCCAAGGAGCTGTGGGGCAGGGCTGGCACATGCAGTGACCCCCAGCTAACTTCTCCCCTTTGATGGGACAGGGTGCCCAGAGCAGCTGGGGCTGCCCCTAGATCCCTGGCAGTGCCCAAGGCCAGGCTGGACAGGGCTGGGAGCACCTGGGACAGTGGGAGGTGTCCCTGCCATGGCAGGGGACTGGAACAAGATGATCTTTAATGTTCCTTCCAACCCAAGGCATTCTATGGTTCCATGATTCAAGATCCTGGATGAACTTCATCCGAGGGTGTGGAGGTAAACACATTTTGGGGGGCAAAAATACCAAACTCTAGCTCAGGGTAAAATGCTGTAATTTCACTTAAAGGGTTTCTGGGCATTTTTCCCCAGGAAGACAAGATGAAATTACAGCCCAGCAGTTCCCCTAAAGGGTGCAGAGCAATTTATTTCCAGTGATCCTCTTCTAATGAAGTCAATTTTTAACACTGTCAGAAAGTGCATGCAGGCTCGGGGCACAGCTCCCTTCCCCCCACGCCTGCCTTTCCCAGGATGAAAACGTCCAACCTAAACCCCAACCAGGATGTTTATTTAAGACCCAAACCCCAAAGGCATTTTAAACAAGCAAAGTTCCTCACATATTTTGCAGACCAAGTGCAATCCTTCATGCCAGTGATTGCAAGTTTGCACCCAGGGGCTGTGGGGGTCCCTGCTGTCACCAGGATGGTGTCCCACTGCTCAGGTGGGAGGAAGGATGATTCTGTGGGACCCAGGGACCTGGTGGCACCTTGTGGTGTCCTCAGAGCATTCCAACACATCTCCACAGCTCAGCAATGTGGTGGCTCAGTTTTTGGGAAGCTGGCCAATGACCCCAGCATCACCCCAACAGCCTCACTGCACTCCAGTGGGAATTGGTCCTCACCAGTTGGAAGGGCTCAACAGCTCATGTGCCAGCTGATTAAGAGGGAGGAAGCCATAAGAAAAAGTCCCTTCTCCATCCATAGCAGGCACTCGTGTTTCTCCTAGGACACATCTGACACCAGCCAGCAGGAAGTAGCAGGGGAGCAGCAGTACAGCAGGCAGCTCCCACTGCTCCCTGCAGCAGCTCTTCAGCAGATGGTGGCTCATAACATCATTATGTTTACCTAACAAGATTGCTTTATTGGAGCCCTCCAACAATAAAGCCAGAGCATCTCAAAGCAGTGGCCAATGCCTGGGCTTTGACAACCCTGGTGCCAAAAAAATATATATGTAATTTTAGATCTTTATATAAATCGTGATTTTAGAGGTCACAGTAATACACTAATTTTTTTTTTTTTCCCATACTAAAACAGATGTGACTCACATGCAAGCAAAAAGACATACAATTCAATGCTTTAAATTCTTTTAAGTGCTGGGGTGGGGAGTTGCTGTAGCAATTTGGGTAATGCCACGGGCACACAGAGCTCAACCCCCAATCTACCCAGAGCAGGACGCCAGAGACAGCGTTCCTCCTCCTGGCAAGGGCTGTCATTCCCTGTCTGCACAGCAAACAGGGTCCCAGCCTTCTAAATAATAATGCAATACAAATAATAAAAGATAATTCCCACATATTTAATCATTACCAGAGCTCTGGGAAGAAATGATAATCAGGCCCCTACTAATTAGGGAGACATAATCCTGCCTTTCCTACAGGTTTTTCCATCCCTGTCTCCTACCCTGCAGTGATACAAGGAGAAATCCAGCCCAGTGGGAAGGAGTGTAGCTTTGGTGGAAGCCTCAAACAGATCCCAAAGCACAGCCACAGAGGGCACAGCCCCATCCTACCAATGCCAAAACACCCATCCCACTGGACTCAGTATCCACCCTACCACAAATGCAACTTTATGGAACCTCCTGTGACTGTCCAAGCAGCAGCATCCATCCAGGGAAATCCCTCCCCTTACCACCAACATCCCTCTGGGATCTCAGCCCTGAGCAGGACCAGCAGCTTGTCTCAAGCCTCACCCAAAGCCTTCCAGCCTCCTGCAGCATTCAGTGACAGTGGGCAGGCAGGGAGGGCAGTGCTGGCACTGGTGCCACCGACGTGCCTGGCACTGAGCCCTTCTGAAGTGGACAGGGTTAATAGCTGGCATGAGGATTGCTGCTAATTAGCAGCAGGGCTGGGTTTGTCCCTTTCATCTGTGTATCCTGTCAGCGTGGGAGTTCTGCCCAGCTCCAGGGAGCCACCTCCAGCTTGGTGAGATGGCCTGAGATGTCTCCACTGCCCTAGGCCTGTCCTCTGGTGCTGCCAGGCTGGAGCCCAGCAGCAAATGAGCAGCCAGTGCCTCAAGGCAAGGTCACCTCTCACAGGTACTGAGTTGTAGGTGGCTTCCCAGGCAGGAGACATCCACACAGACACAGCTGGAGCCAAAGACACAATGTGATCTCTGCCAAAACCTGGGCACAGGGAGGCACTCATCCCATTAAAAGTGGGTGAAGCATCTTCCAGCACAGCAACCAGAAAAAACCACAGAGATCTTTCTCACCCACTGAGGTGTTTTGTTTCCAGTGTCACCTTGCTCTGGAAGACTCCCACTCTGTAAGTTTTCCCTAAGCCAGACCAATGTCTCTATGTTCTTCCAAACAACAATTACCTGTTGAAAAGCTTGGAAGGTTTTTAGCCCGGGAGAAGGAAGCCAAGGGCTCCTATAGAGCCACACCATGGGCACAACCCATGGCAGGGACCCCATGTACCCATCCTGCTTCATCCAGGGATTTGAACTGGGACTGAAAAGTGCTGCTGCCCATCAAGGCCCAGGCTCCATGCTCTTCTCCCAGAAGCACATAAATCTGTGCAATCTCTGTGCATCCATTGCAGGGGGAGGTTTCTCCTGGAGGAGAAACCAAGCCAAGCAGGACACACAACCATGGTAGCAACCAGCATCCACACGCATCACCAAAACATTCAAGAAATTATCCAAAAATTAAAAATGGTTAAAAACATCCTACCCAGCAGTTTTCTTCCCAGCCCTAGTGGGATCTACACCTCAAAGCACCCTCTGGGCTCCCAGGTTTTAACTGTGGGGCTGTGGGAACAGATCAACAGCAGGTCTGTGGTGCCCACCACAAGCCTTTGCAGCCACCTGTTCACACCCATTAGAATGGCCCAGGGGCACTGCCAGACCCCAGCACACCACACAGGGGATGTCACCCGTGGCCAGGAGGCATCTGGGCTTGTCTCTCCCATCTCGTGGGGCAGAAGTCTCAGGCCTGCAGGTGGGCTCTACACGGCACATTTCCAGGATCCATCCTGGGTCCACACCCACCTACCCACTGGCACTTGCTCTGTTTAATGTCAGAGATGTAAAGAAAATGAAGATGGGCATCTCAGCCCTCATATGAGAGGTGGAGATTGGCTTTGAGGAGGGACATGCTGGCAAAGGACAATGACATTCACGTGGCTGTGCAGCAGCAGAGTGATGCTCCTCACTGGTCCCCCACTCATTCCACCCAAATTAATTAATTACCTTTTTAAACCAGCTAGACCAGCACAGAGCAGAGACAAGACAATGTGAATCCAGAAAGCTCCCACAGAAACTGTTTGCATGGACAAATGTAAACGCTGCTCAGCACAGTCTGCTCCTGAGGAGGGGTCCATGTGCCCAGGAGGGGTCCATGTGCCCTGTGCTCTTCTCCACAGCATCTCACCTCAAGGGATGCTGTCCTTTGCTCCCACAGCAAGGAGAGCCTTGCTGTGCTCTGGGTAAGCTCCTAAGGTGGTGTTTGGCAGCAGCTCCTGGACCAGGATGGGACATGAGGTGGTCCCACGTGCCCCAGCTGATTTGGGGGGATCTGGCAGAAACAGCCCAGCCCAGCCCAGCCCAGTGCTCCACCACTCTTGGGATTGAAGCAAATTTAACCAAGAGAGCAACACCAAGAAATGAAGCATCAAAACAGCAAGCCAGAAATCCCCATGACCACAATTCCTAAAGCCCACCTGGGGCCACTGCAGCTTCCTGCGGCTCTTGACTGCTTTTTAAAAACAACATTTCAAGAAATGCAAACTGAACATGCCCTGTGCAGGGACAGGGCTGCCACAGGGCAGAGCAGAGCCCTGGGAAGCTTCACTCCAGTGTGCAAAGAGCTGCCACCTCCTCTGCAAACCTCCAGCTGGGGCTCTCTCTACCCCCAGCCCCACTGCTCTGGCCACAATTGAGATGGACACCAGACGCCTTCCCCATAGCTTCCAGCTGGGCTCTTCCCAACCAACGAGCCAATAAATTTAGCTCATGGATAGCTATCTCCATCTCAGGAGGGGCTCCCAGTAGGTCCTTTCCTATCCTGAAGAAGGTCTTTGGTGGTGGCAAACCTCTGCTCCCCCCTCAAAGCCCTGAAGAAGTTTTGTCATTACCAACAAGGTGTTAACACAGCCAGACACATGGCTGGAGGAGCAAAGCCAGAGCAATAACACAGCCCCTCATCTGCCCATCATGCCCCTTCCCCAAACCATCACATAGCCCTTGCACCTCAGCCCAGTCATCCTGGAGCAGCAGGATCCATTCACACATTTTCTTCCATGACAAACCACCAGCACCTCCACTCACCACAGGCATCTGCAAATGGCAGCACACAGAATAACCATGCCCAACACCACTGCCCAAGATGGGGACAGCCAGCAGCAAGCCCAGGGGTCAGCCCTGCAGCCAACATCCAGCTGGAGTCCCTGTGCATTCCTCCAGCCTGGCTGCTGGGGTGCTGCTGACAAAATTCCTGAAGGAAGTCCAGGGCATTGATAATTGCCAAAAAACATCTGAGCTATTTCCTGTGGGAGAAGCAGACGGGAATCCCCCATTAACTCCAGTAGCCAGAGGTTGTGTTTTGGCCTGGGACTTCGGGGGTTTGGTATTCCTCTCCTTCCTACAAGCATCACTCCAGTTATACGTGATGCACACCCTGTAGGACAGCCAGACCTGTACCCTCCGTGCTGACCCCAAAGCCCACCTTTCTTGTCACCTCCTGCCCCATGCAAGGTTCTTGTGAAAGGAAGGGCTGGGCTGCCAATATGGGCACCGTGTCTCACCCAGGCAGATAGAGCCAGGTTGCTAAACGTGTCCTTGAGCAGCTTCCTGCTCATCTGCCCCAGCTTCTCATTAGCAAACCTGAACGAGCAGCGACAGCACCAGCAGCTCCTCCAGAGATGGGAAAGCCCTCTCAGGAGGGACAGCAGGAGCAGGCAGCAGCACCAGAGCATATCCCTGGCATCACTCATTCCTCAGCTTCTGCAAGCACCACGATCCCTTCTCCTGTCCACAGAGTGCCAATACATCCCTGGCAGGTGTCACCCCAGAAATGTGGCTTTGAGAGGCCGTGCCAGCCTGGAGAGCCAGGGTGCACGGGAAACCAGTGGCACAGCCCCAAAGCAGGGCACCCTGTCCCTCAGTGGCCACCAGTGGTCACAGAGAGTCTGGCTCTGCAAGGCTAAGGGGAGAAGAGCAGGGGACCCTCGGGTGTTGATAAAACCACACAGTCCTGACATGCAACCAGCTGCTGACACTGCTCCAATGGCAGCACGTGCTGCTGTGCCAGGGCTTGCTGCTCTGCCTCAGGGGCTGCAGCAGAAGCACTGGGACACTGCCTTTGGCTGCCAGCAGGGTCAGGTCTCACCCTGGTGGTCCCCATATTGCTGCAGCAGTTTCACAGAAGGGGATTCTGCAGGCTCAGATGGGCAACAACCAGCTCAATGGGTCTGGGTGCATTGTGGGGGCCTCTGGAGAATTAAAGGCTCTCACATCCACAAGATTATTTCCCAGCTACAGCACTTCCAACAGCTCCTTCAGTGGGAGCAGCACCAAGAGCAGACACCCCGAAGCTCCCGTTATGCAAGGCCACACACTGATGTCCCCAGGTGCTCCAGTGTCCACAGCTTCACACTGACAGGTGACAGATGTGGCAGCAGGCTGGGTGACCAGCCTCAAGGTGCCCATAGCAGCCAGTCCCATGGCTCTGCCACGGCGCTCAGTGGCACCATCACCTCCCGAAGTGCCCTTGCCAGAGCCCACCACAAACAGCCAGGATTACCTGAACTTGGACTGCCGGGTCCAAGTTCACTCCTGCACAAGGCACATTAATAGGATCACTCCAATTTACAGCTTATCCCAGATCAACCCACTGCCAGCCCCACACGCTGCAAGGACAAGGGCACCTGCTCCTCAGGGAGTAACTTTCTCCCTATCACAGCCATCCCTGGGCATCAAAAATCCTCCACTCACCCTGCAGAGGATGCCTGTTCCTTCAGGCCATGGGCCACGGTGCCCAGGCCAGTGGTCAGTTCAGCTGAAGCCCCAGGCACTTCACCAGCTCAGCACCGTGTTTCTATTTCCAGCAGCACTGCTGCCAATCCCCACACCAGCACAGAGGAGGCAAGCTCTGGCAGAGCCCTGCTTCCAGCTCCCCTTCCTGCCTGGCACCGTCCAACGCAGCCAGGGCAGGCGGTGGTCACAGAAATGCCTTCAGGATGTGGGCCACCCCTGAGGGCCAGCCTGACATCCCCTATCCCACCCCCAACTCTACTGCTCCCTGCACCCCCTCTGCAGCACCATCACCCCCAGCCTTACTGCTTCCTGCCATCCCTTCACAGCCCCCAGGGATCCCACCAACCAACCCCAGGGCCCATCATCACCCCCAGCATTTCCCCCACCAGCCCCAGTGACTCCCCAGCTGCAATGTGCTCAACACCCCATCAGCTCTAATATCCCCAGCATCTCCAAGCTCTACAGATCTTCAATATCCTTCCCAACCTTAATAACATCCAGAACCCCTGCCAAGCTCTACTGCCCTGCAGCACCCCTCAGCCCCACTGCCCTGCAGCATCCCCCCACACTATCAGGTCCCAGTATTCCTATTACCCCCCTGAACTCTCGCAGACTGATGAGCCTGGCATTCCTCCCCCAGCATCCCTCCAGCCCCAATAATCTCAGCATCCCCTGCAGCAACCCCAACATCCCCCGTGCCTTGATGCCACACTGCACCCCCACAGTCCTATTAACCCCCACCGGCCCTAATGAATCCCCCAACCCTCAGCCTGAAAGAGCATCCCTCAGCCTTAAAGAGCCCAG
>NW_005054381.1:138469-151124 GCF_000277835.1 Geospiza fortis | reverse complement strand
TGGGACGCCTTCCACTGTCCCAGGTTGTTCCACATCCCATCCAACCTGGCCTTGAGCACTTCTAGGGATGGGGCAGCCACAACTTCTCTGGGCAACCTGAGCCAGGGCCTCACTGCTCTCACAGGGAAGAAATTCTTCCCTGCCCTCTGGCAGTGTGAAGCCATTCGCCTTTGTCCTTTCTCTCGAGCCCTTGTTCAAAATCCCTCTCCAGCTCTCATGGAGCCCCTTTAGGCACTGGAAGGGTTTCTAAGTTCTCTAGGATCTCCCCAGAGCCTTCTCTTCTCCAGGCTGAACAACCCCAGCTCTTCAGCTTGTTTTCATTAGCTGAGGTGCTTCAGAGGCAGAGCTCAGCTCAGCTCAGCACAGCCTGGCCCTGCACAGCCCAGTTCAGCACTTCTCTGGGCAACCTGAGCCAGGGCCTCACTGCTCTCACAGGGAAGAAATTCTTCCCTGCCCTCTGGCAGTGTGAAGCCATTCGCCTTTGTCCTTTCTCTCGAGCCCTTGTTCAAAATCCCTCTCCAGCTCTCATGGAGCCCCTTTAGGCACTGGAAGGGTTTCTAAGTTCTCTAGGATCTCCCCAGAGCCTTCTCTTCTCCAGGCTGAACAACCCCAGCTCTTCAGCTTGTTTTCATTAGCTGAGGTGCTTCAGAGGCAGAGCTCAGCTCAGCTCAGCACAGCCTGGCCCTGCACAGCCCAGCTCAGCACAGCCTGGCCCTGCACAGCCCAGCTCAGCACAGCCTGGCCCTGCACAGCCCAGCTCAGCACAGCCTGGCCCTGCACAGCCCAGCTCAGCACAGCCTGGCCCTGCACAGCTCAGTTCAGCACAGCCTGGCCCTGCACAGCTCAGTTCAGCACAGCCTGGCCCTGCACAGCTCAGTTCAGCACAGCCTGGCCCTGCACAGCATAGCTTGGCATAGGGAAAGGAACCCACCAGGAGTGAGCGATGCTTCTCTGAGTTCCTTGCTGCATGTTGACGAATGGCAAATTAAAATGAATGAAAAACTACTAAAAATAACTTGACACTATTTTAACCTCTGAAGTTTTAGAAGTACTGACACTTTTCCCTGGAAGTATGTGTTAGGCAGCCACTCCATTATCTGCCCTCTCCAGGGCCATGGGGAGAAGAAAACATTTTAAGAGGAAACACTCTTTTTCCAGTTTCTGGTGGAGCATAGAAGGGGGTTTTTCTGTGCTGTTGAGCAATGTGCAAGCACCCAGCACCTCATGTGTCACTCCCCATCAAGTCTCAAACTCGTTGCACTGGTAGCCACAGCCACAGGGGCCCAGCAAATCCCAGTAGGTTTCCAGTAGGAATGCTCAGGGCAAGACAGGTCCCACTGGGGTGGTCCCTAATTTATACCTGTGGTGCCTGGGACCATGAATGTGAGAACACCCTAGCTGACAAATTAAATGACAGATCTTACTGTGAAGAAAGAAATCAGGGCATCTTTTGGCTAATTAACTTTAAGCCAGCACTTCACCAGAAAAACAACCACCCAGCAAAATTAATTTAACTGGGTCACCAAGAACAGTATGTGGGAGCTGCCTGCACAGAACAGGCAGATTTCCATGTCCTGCTTTTGCTGGTGCCCTCCAACACTTTCCCCAGAATACTGCCTACCCAAGCCTGTGGCCCTGAGTGGGGAAATCTGCATCATTAATGAAAAGAGGGTGGGAAAAGGTGTATTTTGATGCAACATCCCTGTGCACATCCCCTGCCCTGTGCCCTGGAAGCACTGTGGCCCCACAGTGCCCACAGCAGCAGACAGAGGCTTGGGTGGCTTGGAGCTCCTGCCTGCAGCCATACTTGAGTCAGGATAATGCCAGGATTTATAGGGAGCATTTACAGATCAGTCAAAGGAACATGATTGGTGTCTCTATTGGAAGAATTAAGCTTCCCCCAGCATGTGTTCAACTCATCCCCACTGCAAATAGGCTGCAGGCAACACTTTTCAGATCCTTTGAAAGGATGCTGCCCCTCAGACCTTGGCAAAGAGAGAGTCCAAGGTTCTTTGGCCAAAGATGAGCAGCTGGCTTGCTCTAACAGCCCAGAGAACCTTTTTGCCCTTTGCTTTCTTGCAGCAGAGCTGGTCCCAAGTCTGGGACCCGAATGCTGAGCATTGGGGGATGGCTCTGTAACATCTGGCTTTGGGGTCTCGTTTTTCTCCTCACCGTTGGAGACCATGAGCTGAAATGAGGTTGGAGACCCATGGGTGCCACCCTTGGTCACCAGTGTATGAACAGAGAGCTCAGTCCCTACAGCTCCCAGCAGAACCTACTCCTACCTGAGCAGGGGTATGAGAGCTAGGGACAGGGAGAGGCTGAAACAATCCTGAAATTTAGAGAAGAAGCCTGGGAAGATGGTGGGAGGGAGAGCAGGGCCACTTGAGGAGCTCTGCTGGGGCTGTTGCCAGCTGGGGCTGTGGACTTCAGGGAGGAGGTGGACTACCTGATGGGAGTACAAATGTTCCACAGGTGTTCCACTGAAACTGAATCCACTCAGGTTAGCTCAGCCCCCCATGCTCTGATGCTCATGCTAATGAAAAGGAGACCTGGTCAGCTGGGGGACAGATGCTATGGCTCAAATGTACTTTTGCATCTCTTTCCCATCAAGGAAGAAACCTGTCACAACAGGGTAAAAGCAGGGGCAGGATGTTTTATTTGGGGACGAAAAGAGCCCCACAAAGCCATCCAGTGTGAGAGGGATGGTTTAATCTCCTCTATCTCAGCAATAAAGGACTTCCTTGTCACAGTGCCAGCAAAAGAAAAGGCAACATCACCAGGAAACAATCCTATCTGCAGAACTCTTTTTTTAATATAATTTGTTAATTAATGACTGCTGGGCATCACAAGGATTGTTGTTTTCTCTGATATGCTGATTTCTTCTGTCTCGGTGGAATTGGCGATCACAAAAATAAAATTAAAAAAGGAGAAAAGCTGCTTCTTCAGAAGCAGGAACAGGGGAAAAGTTTTAGTAAAGTCAGGAGAAATTTAATTGAAAGAATGAGTATATTTCTTCTTCCTGAAGGGGTATTGTGTTCTTTTGCTATAGCAAATTGCTGGTTAAAGCGACCAAGACAAAACAAAATGGTTTTTAAATTATAGATCAAAGAGCAGGAAGTTTCTGGAAGCCTACCCCCACCTCATATTCCCAGGCAGGTCTCTGGTGAGCAGTGTGGCTGCAGGGGGCTGGCATCACCCAGAGTGGGGCTGGGAGATGCAAAAACCACATGAGGAAAAGCCTAGAGGAGAAAATACTGGGATCTGCATAACTGGGTGGGAGGCTTTGAGGTTTGTGGAGGGGGAAAGAGCTTCTCCAGCCACCATTTTCACTTGGAAGAGCAAGATTTTGCACTCAGAAATTGACCACCAGGTCTGAGGCTGTATTTGTAGCAAGTCCACCTTGTCCCAAACCAGCTCCTACAAGGAGAGCCATGCTTCAAGGCAGCCCAGCGTAGTGTTAATTCTTTTGCAAGGTATATGCTACTGAGTAAAAATCTGCAAGGATTCCCTGCAAAACCCAAGCTGATATTTGTAGGTCCCAAATATATTTGTAGAAAGACCAGGAAAATGATTATCCTCTCTCCATTCCCTGCCCACTGGGGCTCAGTGATGGCTTACACTGACTATTTGTTCTGCCTACCTGCACCTCACACACCTCATTGCCCACCAAGTGCCCACAGCCCTGCTGCTTTTTCAACTGCTCAAAGGGTTTGCTCCAGTGCAACAACAAGAAGGCTTTTCTAGCTGTCTTGTGGTCCATTGAATTATTTCCATGCTATGGAGAGACAGTGAAGTGCTACTGAACCAGAGCCTCTGAACAGTGTCCTGGGGAGCAGAGCAGGGAGATTTCCACGCTCTGACTTCCCCATCCTTCTGACCCTCATGTCACTGGCAGGAGTAAAGGGCTCTTGCCTAAGCTGATGCCACTGGGGTTGGTTTTGGCTCAGGAGTTCAGGGGATGGAGAATCCTGCACACACCCACCCAAGTACCAGCAAAATCCCAAGGGGACCCAACAACCCAGCCCTTGGTTCTGGGCTCCCCTCTGCAGACTTCAGGCATTGTAAAGGGACAGGTGGGGCCCAACCCATGGAAATTCCACTCTGTGAGGTGGAAAGGGAGGCATCAGGGTTATCCACACACCATGTTTTGGCTGAGAGCATCACCTCCTCCTGACAGCAAGGGTCTAGGGGGTGTGCCTGCCTGAGCCCTGCCCAAGGTCAGGCTGTTATTCATCCATTTTTAATCAAATCCGCAGCTGAGGTTACAGCCTCAGCCTTTGAAATCATTGCAGAATTTCGCAGTGTGGCTCCAGCTTTGCCTCTTGTCACCTTTCCCGTGGGACTTCAGCCCCAGCAAAGCTCCTTGCTCTCCCCTTCAAGGCTGCTTTCAGCCCTGGGTTGCAACCCCCTGGCACTCTACCTGGCTAAGCCATCACCACTGAAGGCCCACACCCCATTCCATGCTGGGAATGAGCTAAGGTTGTCAGTACTCTACAGCCCTGGGGTGTTGGTGCTGGTACCCCAGTGCCCCCATTGATGCTGCTGGCCTGCCACACCCCCCCCCCCCGTGCAGGTTGGGGATCCCACCCACTCGTGCCCTTGGAGCACTGATGCCAAGGGCAGGAGGCATTGACATTCCCCCAGGGTTCTCACAGTGCAAAAGTAAACTTAACGATGTTATCCACTGATCTGGTAATTAATACCCTGGATTCTTTTTGTTGGAATGAGCAAGGGCCAGGACATGCTGGGGGTTTTAATTAAGAGATGGGCTGGAGAAGCACTTGCTCCCAGTTTTCCCTGGAAGGGGCTGTGCTGGGTGGGGGGTTGAGGTCTGGTCTGCATGGGGTATCCAGTGCCCCATGTTGGGTGCCTCTGGAGTGGTCCCAGCCCTGCACCCACCATACCAACCCATACATCTGCTCTACCTACCCTTGCTCTACATCTAAGTGCCATGCCAGACCCCATTGGGTCTTTTTTTTAAGTGAAATGCTCTCAAGATCTTTAAATATTAGGCACAAAATGTTTTCCCTGTGCTGTGCTGTGCTCTGCAGCACCCATCCAGGGCAGGGAGCAGGCAGGCATGCTCTACTCGGCAGAACCAAGGATGCCAGGGTCGTTTTGCTCCAAAACTGCTGTATCTGTAGTTGATCCCGCTGCTATTTTTAATACAGATGCCTTATTGAGATTCAAATGAATGTTTCAAATCCTTGCTCCTTTGCATAATTCTTTTTAATTAACACTTCAAAGGTTTGAACACAAGATCCATACTATTTCCCTAACGAAGTTGACTGAGCCTCCTTTCCCCCTAAGCTTCCTCGACACATTTCTGAGGGAGAAAGTCAGGGTTGGGGCTGTCTCCTGTGTCCCCTCTGCAGGGGCATGATGGCATTTGGGATCAGCCTCTGCAGGAACAGGAGCTAAAGGAGAAGAGGGGATCGATGGCTGCAGTGGCTACCATCACTCACCCCTGCCACCAGCTTGACATACACTGGGCAGCCTGAGCTTGGCACAGAAATCAGGGTGTTTGAAGTGAAAATGGTCAAGCTCACTGCTCCACCATCCCCTGCCCCAGCACCAACTGGTGCTCTAACACATTTTCACCCCACATCAAATAAAACCTCCCCAAAAGGAGCCTCCATCTCCATGGTCACTTTTTGGTCACATTTTCAACCTTCCTTGGCTCTCAAAAGACCCAAAGGCACCTTTCTTCCTTCTTAAATTGCGCTTTGAAAATAAAACCTGGGATTGTCATACAATTACATTCAATAGGAAGAGCTGTAGCTTTTCCTCAGCTATCCCAAGAGATGGGAATGATAAAAGGTCCCAAGTGTGTAACAGAGACATAAGTACAAAAGAAAGAGGCCAGGTTCCATTCCCACCTTTCCCCCATTGCTGTACCCACAGGGTCTCCCTTTCTTGAGTGGGAGCATCCTCACTCTACAGGATTGGGACTCCAAGGAACAGCATGGTTTAACACATAGGAAAATAAGCTTCAGCTTTAATTTCTGCAACTGCAGAAATGATTAGACACAACAAATGGTATAATTAGCAGGATTTAATAAGAGACTGTCCCTGACATGCAAAGGAAGTGGGCCTTTGTTCATCTACAAAAGACATTAATTTGCAAATACTCTCAATAATAATTTTTTGTTATTTAGACTGATATCTTGAAAGTCTCCAATAAAATGAGAAATCTGGACTAAGCATTCCAGTTGCCTTTCCAAGTGCAGGAATCCAGCTTTGATGTTCTTCTTGATAACATCTTTTTAGAGCCTTGACTGCATCAAATTAAATTCTGATTACTCTGATAGTGCAGTACAACTTCCAAATGTATTCAGGTAACTTTGTTCTGGAATGAAATAAGCTATTTTGACAAGGATGCTTGCTAGGCAGCAAAGAGATGGAGAGGAAAGAGCCGTGCCAGGGATGCAGCACACACCCAGCTTCAATTTCAGCCCTGGGGCTGCTGGGCTGTGGTGGCCCAGCAAGCCAGGTCATTGGCACTGGGGGTTGTATCAGGGAGGGGGGACACAGGCAGACTCTGCAAAAGCCAAATTACACCTTTGGTGGTTCACACATTTCTCAGCACCAAAGCCCAGGGCCATTTGGCCCTTCCAGAGGGGACATCCCAAAGGGACATCCCCTCAGGTGGTGGGTCCTCAGAGCATGGACCATGGCTGGCCACAGGATATGTGTTAGTCCAGGACAGACACATCCATGCAGAGATAGCAGCTCCAGATGCAGAAAGACCACTCCATGTCTCTTGCTTACCTCAGTCCTGGTAAACTCAGCCTGAAATCACTGGTCTAGCTGTGGGCACAGGCACAGCACCCCAAGGATGTCCAGGTGATGCCCAAGGCGCAGGCTTGAGGATCCCTGTGGAATCCTCACCCAGTCCATTAGCAGTAGTGCTGCTCCCTGGCCCAAGCTTCACTCCATGGCTGGATGTTAGGATGAAAATAAAGTGCAAATATTATTGTTGGCAGAGGTTATTAGCTCCCCCATTGTGATTTAGGCATCTTTAAACTTCATGTTTTATTAATCCTCACTATACAATTGACAGCATCAAAATGTGATGTCTGCAAACAAAGGGATGCACTGCAGCATTATCTCTGTAAAATGCAGGACTTGGCCACTTGATTGTAAATATGCATGTAAAGGCATTATATAGTGGGGTTACACAAAAAGATGGAGCTGGACTCACCTGCCCTGAGCAGGGATGTGCTTCTGGTGGCCTTTGCTTCCTGCCCATGCATATTGCCCCCAGGGGAGGGCTGGCTGATGGAAAACTCGATGTTTTCTTCCAGCTGTACTGGATAACACCTCCTGTCCCCAAAACCTGTCTTTTCAGATTGAGTGTTCCTGTAGGAGTTTTGGCTGCAAAAGGGGACTTTCTTGGTGACCTGGAAGCTGGTGTGGGGACAGCTCAACAGCTGCTGCTGGAGCTATCCTCTCCCTCTGCAGCCAAGATGGGACAATGGAGCAGAGGATCACAAACCTCCTTGAAGCCACTGTTCAGGGATGGGCTTTGTTAAGATCTGATAAGTGCCAGATGCCTCTGCCCAAATTAAGCTGCAAACGAGACCATATCTGAAGGTCATTAACATTGATTTTTATTTAACAATAATTGTGAGGTAAAGAAACAGAAAAGAGGGGTGGGAAAGAAAGTGGGGAGAGAAGTAGAAGACAGTCTACATCAAGTAGAAGACACTCACCACACATGAACTTTGCAGTATCTCTTGGTCCTTCTTCATCCTGGGCTTCACTGCACATTTGCATCACCTTAGGACTTCATGTGACTGGGTAGCAGCCACCTCTGAAAAATAAGACAATGAATGTAACACCATCATCAACCCCTTTCCCACACTAGCATTGCCTGAGCCCCATGGACTTTGTGCAGCTGGAGATTTCTTCCAAGCAAACTTCAAATGAATTATTCTCCTTCCAGCTGCTGGAGGACAGTGAAACCCATGGGAGCAGCCACTGTCCTCAGCACCCACTGTAGAAATAAGCCACACAATGCCCCAGGGACCAGCCATTCTTGCACAGATATTTTAGAGGCTGAGACCTTGCACTGCACAGGGCCCAAAAGCTGCTGGAGAAACGGAAAGTCCCAAGTTTTTTATTCTTGGCAGAAATTTCTGCCCATCTTGAAAAAAGAAAATAGGAGGATATCACAGATCACACTGCACAGACCCTGTTATAGCTTTGGAATAAGTCTGCTGTGGTCAATTTTCAGGGTGTTATTGTTAGTCACCTGTAATTTTCTTGGGGTCTCACCCTGGAATCAATCCATCACCTGCAAACCTCACCAACTATTTGAAAAGAGTTTAAAACTGTCAGGTAATTCTGATAGTGGAGAATTTTATTTGGAGTCCAGAAAAAGGAGGAGCCAGGAAACAAGGAAGAAAGCCTCCCAGTTTTTTCCCTATATCCTAAGACAGCTGGCAGTGCATTTGTGTAAAGGATTTACAATCCATGGACACAAAAAACACAGCAGGAGGAGATGGGTGTTTTGTTGTTGTATGAGTGCTGCTGAGCAAGGGCATGGGCCACAGACAGTGCAGCACATTCCCAACTGAGAGAGGCTTTAGCATGGAAAAAGCACCAAGTGCCAACAGTGCTGTGTATTTAATTCAGAGTAGTTCTACAGTTCTTATAAAGACTCAGAAGTTATAACGTGGGGTCCTACTCATGCTCTCAGCTGAGAGGCTTTTTCCTAGCTGGCAAGCAGAAGGAGCTAGAACTAGCTAGAACTGCCACTACCTTTCCAGCACCTGCACAGGAGCTTGAAGTGAAGGAAAAAATTCAAGCAAAGCCATCTTGGTAATGCTTCTCAAGTCCTGACCCTGCAGCAGAAAGCCTGGAAGCTTCAAGATCCTCTCTTCTGCTCTGCATTTGTCATGGGAGGTGGAATTAACCCCATCAGAGATGGCATTCTGATTTCTTTACAACCTGAAATACCTTGTGGGGTAGGAGTTATGCCTGGAGGGAATCCCACTCCTCTGGCCACAAAGCAGAGGTGTTCCTGGGAATCTCAGCAGCCGTAGCATTTAGGGAACACCGTGGTCCCTGCCCACAGAACCCTCACAGCCAGTGAGGGATGAGGCAATGGGATCCCAGCATTCAGCCAGTCTCACTTGCTGGCAGTGTAACCATACCTGGACTGGGGTCTGTAGCACTTGTGTAACCTTGTCTTCAGCTGTATTTATATCAATACCATTATGTGTGACAGTCCCTCCATCTGTCATGCTACCATGATTGGTCACAGTGTCACTCGCTGCATCTGATTCTGACTGTGTAAAGGGAAATGTTATCTGTGAATGTACATGTGTCACAAGGAAATTATTATGAAAAGTCATCGATATGGGGCTGACTAAAAGCATTTTATTAATGACCAAATGATTATCTAATGGTAATTAATCAATGACTGAATGAAAATAAGGGAGTAATCAAATAATGAGCAATCAAGAATTGAATATTTGTTATACAGGGATTTTGACTATGGTTTGAAGATTACCTAAATGATAGTGTAGACAATAAATTATTATTTATGTGAAAATTTAGACAATGATTTAGTGCTCAAACACTCTGCTACCTACTCCACTTGTCATAATTAAGCTATAGCTGGTTATATAGAAGGTGCTGGCCCTGACAGCTGTGAGGGCTTGCTCTTGTGGTCAGAGAGCCCTGGAGACTCTCTGGTTGCCAGATGCATGAAAAAAACCACAGGACATCTCTGAGGAGCATCCCACCACACCTCTGTGTCCCACTGGGTGTGTCAGATGTGCAGCAGCCAAAGCTGGCCAAGCCAGAGCTCCCACCACTGTGCTCTTCCCAGCCCCACAGAAAACACCACCTCAGTTCCCTTCTGGGCTGCCTAGGTGATCCAAAGAGAAGGCAGAGGGAAGGGCTGGTGTTGCAGCACCACCTGGGTCTGTCAAGGCTGGACTGGGCACATCCCAGTGCTAAGCCAGCCCTGCTGAAGGAGCACTCAGCACTGCCACAGTCTGCAGTGCTCTCTGGAGGAGATGTTCTCCATGCCTGGGCTTTGCAGCATCTTGGATGAGATGTTTCACATTGCTCCAGGACTGGCAGCTGCACAGGGTACTCAGGTCTGCTGCAGAGGACTTCTGCACTGATCCCTTGGCTTTGAGTGAGGATACCCCCCAGACCTTGCTCACCCCCAGGACTGTGCCTGCCTGCCCAGGGCAACAGGCACAGTGTCCTCCCTGCCCTGACAGGTGGGGAAATACAGGCACAGAATAGGGAGAGAGGGAGGAAAAAGAATATCACCAGTCTGCAGATCTTGAGCTGGTCCTGCCACATGGTGCGTCCAGATCTGGGGCTGAGAGACAAAGAAAAGACACAGAAGGAGAGGAAGGAGCAAGGCAGGGTGGGGAGGGGGAAGGAGATGAGATCCACTTCCTTTTATAATTCACCTGGGTGCCTGCCTCTTATGCAAACTAGATTTTTCACCTGTTTCGTTGGTGCATGCACAGCCATTCTCCAGGTAGTGACCTGGGGGTGGGGACTGAGCATGACTCTCAAGGCAGAGCAGGAAGCTGGCGCAGAACAGCGCTGCCCCACCTCTGCAGGATCCTCACTTTCCATCAGAACTTTCCTGTTTTAACAAGAAATATCTGAGATAAAACATGTTCAGGCCTGGTCGTCCGCAGTCCTGGAGCACATTGCTTAGGATTGCATCCAGAGGGTTCTGGAATATTTCCAGTGAGGGACACTCTACATCCTCTTCTGAGCAACCTGTTCAGTGCTTGGTGGCTCACACAGTAAATAAGTTCTGCCTTGTGTGCAGGTGTGACTTCATCTGCATTGATTTCTGCCCATTGCCTGTTTGCTCATTGCTCAGCACCACTGAGCAGAGGCAGACTCCATTCATCCTCTTTCCTTATCAAGAAAAACTTGCTCAAGATTAATTTCCTCCTCACTATTTTTTTTATAGTGGCTGTTTTCCAATGCCATTTGCAGACAGAATTGTGATAAATTCCTGTTGTCAATACACAGATTTCAATGGAAGAGTCTATTTCACAGCAGTAAAGTAACTGAATCCAAACAGAAGGGAAGGAAAAAAACCCCAAAAGCTACCACTAGTGCAGCCAAAAGTATGAGAGGTGCCCTCATGCAGTTTTGTTTCTAATGACAAATAACTTTGAAATCAACTAATCTCAAAAGCTTTTAAAGTTTTTATAGAGGGGGAAAGGGCTTGCTTCTGACACCATTTCTTTATGTTTGCAAGTCAGACTACTTAAAGGCTACTCACAGAAGGGATGATTTCTTAAGGGACAAAAGGATGCAAACAGCAAGGAAAACATGAATGGGACTCCAGTGGGACAGGAATATTTGAGACTGGGAAATACAAACATGTATATTCCTGACCCATGAATCTTTAACACAAAGCCAAAAAGGTGTATAGATTTTATTACTAACATCTTTTTGACAGGTATTAATTTTAACTGTCTGATATTAAATAGTATTAATTTTATACAGCTGGTGCACATGGATCAGATAACTTTTTAGGCCTCGGTGTGCTTGGTTTGTGGAAACCACTCTGCATCCTGCAGAGAAGAAACAATGTCTTCTTTCTTAAAACAGACTGTGTCTGTGTTTGGAGAGCTCCTAAAATTGGCAACAGAATGAGGGTACTGTTGGTGCCCATGAAGATCAAGGGACAGACTAGGAAGGGTCCCAGAGATGGGCAGGTTCAGGTGGCTCCTTACACACAGGTGTGGGCCTGGAGCTTGGGTTGCTGGAGATCCCTCAGCATTTCCCTGGGGCTGTTGGTTTGGGGGGCTTTGTCCTGGGGCCTCCTGTGGAGGGATGTGGCAGACTCCCCGTCACAGACAGGCTGTGTGTCCCTCACACAGAGGGATGTGGGAGACCCTTCCCTGGAGGCCCTGGGAGCCCCTGAGGGGCTCTGGGGAGCCGCACACACAAGGACATGGAGACCTCCCTATGGGGGTCATGAGGACCCTCAAACAGAGGCTGTGGGGAATCCCCCCAGGGGCCTCGGGAGCCCTCACACGGAAGGGTGTGTGGGACCCTCTATTACCCAAAGTGATGTGTGGGATAACTCCTCACATGGAGAGGTGTGTGGGACCCTCCTTCACACAGAAGGGTGTGTGGGACCCTCCATTACCCAAAGTGATGTGTGGGACCACCTCTCATACACTGTGGTGTGTGGGACCCTCCATCACACAGAGTGATGTGTGGGACCCTCCATTACCCAGAGTGGTGTGTGGGACCCTCCCTCACACAGAGTGATGTGTGGGACCCTCCCTCACACAGAAGGGTGTGTGGGACCCTCCATTACCCAGAGCGATGTGTGGGACCACCCCTCACCCGGAGGGGTGTGTGGGACCCCCCTCACACGGAGAGGTGTGTACGACCTTCCCTCACACAGAGGATCTCAGGCGGAGCTTTGCGGGCTCCGTGCGCGGAGTGGGCCCGGCTGTGCGGGAGGCTCCGGCCGCGCGGGGGCGCTGCCCGCCCGTGTTCGCCGGTTTCCCCGGAGCGCGGCCATGGCGGGCGCGGCGCGGAGCGGGGGTAGCGCCGTGTGCCGCTCCCGGGACCCCGCCGTGTACCGCTCCCGGGATCCCGTCCGCAATCTGCGCCTACGGTGAGCGCCTGCCCG
>NW_005054381.1:117638-138387 GCF_000277835.1 Geospiza fortis | reverse complement strand
CGGTGCCGCTGCGGGTGACCGCGGCCTCTCGCGCAGGCGCCCAGCGGCCCCCGGAGGACGAGGAGGAGGAGGTGGGGGTGGGGTGGCAGGAGAAGCTCTTCAGCCAGGTGGGTGCACGGAGAGGGGGGCGGAAGGGACTTCGCGGAATGGGTCAGATCGGAGGGAATCACAGGGATATCCATTCCGACTCCCCTGCTCAGGCAGGGACCCCGCAGCCCGCTGCTCAGGCTTGTGTCCTGAGCTGTGGCTTTGAAATACGTCCCTAGTGAGGGAGACTCCACGCCCTCTCTGGGCAGCCTGGTCAGAGCTTGGTAACCGCACAGGGAAGTTCTTCCTTGTGTTCAGGTGGAACTTTCATCAGATCCTGCCCGTTCCATTTGTCCTGTTACTGGTCTCCAAGTAGCAGAGCCTCGTCCATGCTCTGACCCCTCCTTTCAGACACTGACAGACAGGGATGAGGTACCCTCTCAATGTCTCTTCTCGAGGCTGAACAGCCCCAGCTCCCTCCGCTTTTCATCGTAAGAAAGGTGTTCCTTGATGAACTTTGTCACCCTCTCCTGAACCTGCTCCAGGAGCTCCATGTGTCTCCTGTCCTGTCCAGAACTGGGCAGGCTTGGGGGAGCTTCCTGACACCCCCTTTTGTGCACCTCACTGTGGGGTTCCTTGTTTCAGGGCAAGCTACTGTGCCCAAGGCTTTCCAGGTGGGCATCAGTGGGGCTGCTGGCTGCCACATGCCTGAGCAGTGTTGGAGCTGCTCTGGAGCTTGGTTATTTGCTGAGATTCCCAAAGAGTCTTGTCTCTGGTGTGGCTTTGGAAAAAAGCTGAAAAATATTTGTGGCTTTTCCAAAGCTGGTGAAAGGAGCTGTTTGTGCTTTACTTGTGGTGCTGTCAGTTTGAGGTGGATCTGTACCTGAACGAGTCGGCCTGCCAGACTCCCCTGGACTGGCAGTACCATGAGGAGATCCGGAAACTGGAGAAGGCTGGAGGTCGGAAGAACTGTCGCATCTTCACCTACACCGACCACGACCGATTCACCAACCTAGAGGAGGTACCAGCTCTTAGTTACTCTGTGTCTGTCACAACTTCCAGTCCTACTGCAGAGGGAACATTTCTAGGTTCTCAGCTGGGCAGATACCCCGAGTGCTGGACCTCTCGCGCAGGCGCCCAGCGGCCCCCGGAGGACGAGGAGGAGGAGGTCGAGGTGGGGTGGCAGGAGAAGCTCTTCAGCCAGGTGGGTGCACGGAGAGGGGGGCGGAAGGGACTTCGCGGAATGGGTCAGATCGGAGGGAATCACAGGGATATCCATTCCGACTCCCCTGCTCAGGCAGGGACCCCGCAGCCCGCTGCTCAGGCTTGTGTCCTGAGCTGTGGCTTTGAAATACGTCCCTAGTGAGGGAGACTCCACGCCCTCTCTGGGCAGCCTGGTCAGAGCTTGGTAACCGCACAGGGAAGTTCTTCCTTGTGTTCAGGTGGAACTTTCATCAGATCCTGCCCGTTCCATTTGTCCTGTTACTGGTCTCCAAGTAGCAGAGCCTCGTCCATGCTCTGACCCCTCCTTTCAGACACTGACAGACAGGGATGAGGTACCCTCTCAATGTCTCTTCTCGAGGCTGAACAGCCCCAGCTCCCTCCGCTTTTCATCGTAAGAAAGGTGTTCCTTGATGAACTTTGTCACCCTCTCCTGAACCTGCTCCAGGAGCTCCATGTGTCTCCTGTCCTGTCCAGAACTGGGCAGGCTTGGGGGAGCTTCCTGACACCCCCTTTTGTGCACCTCACTGTGGGGTTCCTTGTTTCAGGGCAAGCTACTGTGCCCAAGGCTTTCCAGGTGGGCATCAGTGGGGCTGCTGGCTGCCACATGCCTGAGCAGTGTTGGAGCTGCTCTGGAGCTTGGTTATTTGCTGAGATTCCCAAAGAGTCTTGTCTCTGGTGTGGCTTTGGAAAAAAGCTGAAAAATATTTGTGGCTTTTCCAAAGCTGGTGAAAGGAGCTGTTTGTGCTTTACTTGTGGTGCTGTCAGTTTGAGGTGGATCTGTACCTGAACGAGTCGGCCTGCCAGACTCCCCTGGACTGGCAGTACCATGAGGAGATCCGGAAACTGGAGAAGGCTGGAGGTCGGAAGAACTGTCGCATCTTCACCTACACCGACCACGACCGATTCACCAACCTAGAGGAGGTACCAGCTCTTAGTTACTCTGTGTCTGTCACAACTTCCAGTCCTACTGCAGAGGGAACATTTCTAGGTTCTCAGCTGGGCAGATACCCCGAGTGCTGGAGAGCACAGTGCTGCAAAGCAATTTCCCCTGGTGCCTGAGACCTGGGGTGGGATGTCAGAGGGACTTGGCTCTGTAGGAACACTGCTCTGTAGGAGTCCTGCTGGGTGGAGTGAGCTGTATTTTGTCACCAGAACAGTGAAGGAATTCTGCAGTCATTTAGCAAGTTGTCCTTGCACATGGTTGTGTGCATATCTGTTCCCTGCTCTAAGAAGAGAGCTGTGTTTGGGAAAGATGTCCAGTTAAGCTAGTTCCTGTCTGTTCTTCCAGCTCTGCCAGAAGGTAACAGACTCGGATCATGAAGAGCCATCGTATCTGGTCGAGAGGATGGCCAATGTGAGGAGGAGAAGGCAGGACCGTAGGCCTGTGTGAGTTCAAACTCGGTCTTGGAGCTTGTTCATGCAGGTTGCATTGTGCCTGGTCTGTGGGAGCTGGTGGCTTGTGCTGTATCACACATGTAATCCAGCTCTGTGACTCCTCATCATGGTGGGTTTGAGGTGAGCTGTGACTGGTGCTGTTCTCTTGTTGACAGAGAAGCAAGTTCTCTGAAGTCAAAAATCATCACCTGGGAACCTTCAGAAGAATTTATAAAGAACAATCATGTAATTAACACACCTGTCCAGACCATGTACATCATGGGGGACTTGGGACCTTATGGGAAGTAAGTAAAATCCTGAAGTGATCATAATTTTCCAAAAGAAAAAAATCCATCTTTCCTCCTTACTCAAAACTCCTGTTTCTTTCATTAGTCAAGGGGGGAGAATTCCAAGAGCTCAGTAATGTGGGCTGCAATTTATTTCTGCCTCTTTCTTCAGTTGGGAGGTAGCTGAGTGTGTGCATCCAAAAGATTTCTAAACCAGTGTAGGAAAGTGTGTATGTGTTCCCTTCTGTACCCCCAAGTTCCTTTACCGGCTCTGGTGTTCCAGAGCAAGAGAGTGTCCGTGTTCTCTGTTCAGACTGTGTTTTCCTGGTGTCCTCCTTCAGGCTTGGTCAGAGGGAGTACGAAAATGTGCTTTGCACAATCAAGGTGGATGGCAACGGGGTGATCACAGTGAAGCCTGACTTCACTGGCACCAAAGGACCCTACCGGTGAGTGGAACAGAGCTGGGACCTCTCCTGGGACTGGGGGCTGAAATGGCTGTTTTCCTGCCCACCCTTTGGGCAGGGGATCAGCACTTAAATTAAGAAATATTTATTTCAGAGATTTCTAGGGAAATATTATTGTGTGCTTATGCTCAGTGTCACTGTGTGTGTGCTATGTGGGGCTTTGGGGCAGGTCTCTAGGGATGCAGGTTATCATGGAATCATGGAATGGTTTGGGTTGGATGGGACCTTAAAGCCCATCTTGTTCCACCCCCTGCCATGGGCAGGGACACTAAACCAGGCTGCTCCAAGCCCTGTCCAACCTGGCCTTGGGCACTTGCAGGGATGGGGCAGCCACAGCTGCTCTGGGCAACCTGTGCCAGGGCCTGCCCACCCTCAGAGGGAAGAATTTCTGCCTAATACCCATCTACCCCTGCCCTCTGTCAGTTTGAAGCCATTCCCCCTTGTTCTATCACTACATCCCTTGTAAAATTACGTTATGCATGTGGTGGATGCAAGCAAGTCTTCTATTTTGAGGGAATGATGCTGGCAGGTACCTGGGAGTGAGGAGAGGGCTGTGAGTGCCCTTGTCTCACTGCACAGGCTGGGTAGAGGGGACATTGGGTCAGGAAGGCCCCATTGGTACCTGTGCCTATTCTGTGCATAATGGGGGAGTTTTTCCCATGTGTTTTGGGGCTGTGCAGGATCGAGCTGGATGGAGAGAAGCGAGAGGTGTGGGAATACAGCATTGAGAATGTGTCTGCCCAGGTGCAGCCAGAGGAGGAGGAGCGTGAGCAACGTGTGTTCAGAGAAGTAAGTACTGGCCACAGAGCATATTCACTAGTTCTGAGAAACAGAGGCAGCTCAGATCATCATGGAGATGTAACTGGTGCTCTGCACACCTGAAGGGACAAAATGTCACTGCCCTGAGCCTCGTCATGCTCAGGGATCTGAGAACTACAGCAAATACTCTCTGCTTCATCCCTTATTCCTTAAAGAGGCCTTGTCTGTAGTTGCCCTGCCTCCGGCTGCACTGCTTTAGGGAGTGAGAGCTGATGCAAGAACCCACCCAACTCCATGCCTTCCTAGTGTCACCTGCCAGTGTTTTCCCTTCCCTTTTGAGCAGTGGGCAAACCCTTTCCTTAATCTTCCTCTTGCTGCCTGTATATTTATTAAATGATGCCTTGTTATCTGTAATGTCCCAGGATATTGGGATCTCATTTCACATCTTGATTTTTCTGAATTGCCTTTTTGTCTCTTGACAGTTTATGAAAGTACTTTTTGGTTTTGATTTTTATTTGTGCATTTCTTTACTGGTTTTGTGGTCACCAAGGAAGTCATGATTTCACTACACTGATCTCTGCCTGACCATTTCCTTGAAATAGTCTGTACCTGTGGTTTTCAGATATCATTTAAGATCTGATTCTTCAGAGCTTCTTTTCCCTTAAAACTCGCCTTGGAGAACCAAAGCTGAAGTTCTGTGCAGTGTTAGCAGTTATGCATCTGTGTTCTATTAGATAATTATATTCTCCATATTTGTTGTAACAACCCCACATATGCTAAGCCTGGTAATGACTTGAATTTAAATTATATACAGTTTAAGTTTTGCAGTAGATAGCAGCAGATATAGTCAAAATGCCAGTCTTTTTGTTGTTGTTGTTGTTGTTGTTGTGTGTGTTTCCAGCTGTACGGGCGGCACAGGGATTACCTCAATGGGCTCGTGGGCTCAGACTTTGAAATGGTGAGTTCCAGAGGCACTGCCAGGGACTGGGGCTCTGTTGTCTTTGGGGTCTGCTGACCTGGCTCACACAGTTTGCACTTGCAGCACAGTCTCCAAAGACTGTTTTACTCTGGAGGGGCGTGGGCAGGTTTTACCTTGTGGCTTCAAGCAGGAAATTGAGTCAGAAGGGACAAGTGGCAGTGGATTTGGGGTCTGCAGAGATCCATCCTGCCCGTTCAGGGCCTGCTGAACACTGCTGTCTCTGTGAGGCTGTGTGCAGCGCCTCAAGGCTGTGATTCTAGTACTTTTGAGAAGGAAGGAGGGTTTATGTCTTCAGGGACAGTGATTGCTGTTAACTTCTTCAGTGTCAAACAGCTCTATGTGCCACTTTGTGCAAATAAACAGCCCCTCTCACACTCATGCACTTTCCATTCTCACTGAATTATCCAAACTGCAATCTTTTGTTTTGCTCAAATGCTGTTTGCCAATACAGTGAATACAAATCAGTGAAATACAATACAAAACAGTGAAAGTTGTGCTTTCCAGTACTTTGATAGAGTGTCTCAGTGCTTCCCCCTGCTCCCTCACCTTGGTCAAATGCAGGAACATGACAGAACCAGGACTGTGATTTCTGCAAGTGACTTCTCACTGTGTGTTTTATCAATCTTGACATCTGTAAGAGACCTGTTTACAGAACAGTAAACTCCTGCAGGCTGGGCTTTGGGGGGTTTGGTCTCTTTAGAGCCTCTTTCCAGAGGGACTGTTCACTTCTGGAAGGGATAGGACAAATCATGCCTCCTCCCTGGCCAGAACAGTAAATCATTCATGTCCAAAAACCCATGAAATACCTGTGTGAGATGCTTTTGGGAAGGAATTGTTGAGGTTGCACCAATGGTTGGTGAGCTCTTTATCTTGTTTATCTGCTAATTTTTCCAGCCTCTTCCTGGTACTCTGAGACTTTTTGTGAATGGAGAAATAGGTGAGTCCTTATTCTAAACAGAGCCAGTGTGGGTGTGCTAGGATGGCTGAGGGTATGATCCAAGGATTTTTGAATCCCTTGATTCAAGAGGCCCTAGAATCCTTTACTTCCTCCTTCTCCTCCCTGTTTCCTGCAGACTAATCCCTTGAGAGGCATTTACAGGTTGGAGGTTACAAATGCTGTAGCTGTTCTAAGAAGGCATAGATCTTAAAAAAGGAGAGCAGATTGCTATAATATCTATTAATTTCCCAAAGAAACCAATTAAATGTGTGAACTCCCTCATCTGGTTAGTAAAACAGAGACAGGGCTAGTCTGGAGGAGGAATCTTCTCTGTGGGCTATCTCCTGTTACTTTGAAGGCTTTTCCCAGCTTCCAGCAGTAACTGATTTTCCTTGAGGTTATTGGTGGTGGCTCTCCCAAAAACCTACAGTGAATGCTGGAAGAATTTGTATGGAATCAAACAGCTGAAGTTCATTCTCTCTCCTCAGTTTCAGCTCAAGGCTATGAGTATGACAACCTTTATGTGCATTTCTTCCTGGAGCTGCCTGACCGTGAGTATTCACATTCCCAGCCACATCACAGCAGCTGGAGAGGTGAAACAGGCTTTGGCTGGTCCAGCAGACCAGCTCTGCTGGGAGTCAGCAAAAATTAATGTTGAGGCTGGGATCTAGTCAGAGGCTTTCAGAGCTAAAATGGCAGAACTCAGCTCAGGCTGGTACACAGAGGTCGTGGTGACCAGTCTGTCCAAACTTCATTCCTTATCTTGCAGAGAACAGCCTTCCTGTGCTCCCCACCCCAGTGACCTTGTCTGATTTCAGTGCTTGCCATCATGCTTTGTGCTGATATTAACATATTAAATTTTGATGGATAAATAAGGCTCCCAGCACATACATGCATATCCTGCTGCATGTTTAATTCTCCTAAAGCTATGGCTCTGCCTCCCCTCTCTGGGTATATCTGTCAAGATACCACTTCTGCTGCTCAGTACATTTAGATAAGGCTCTGCTTTTCTCTTGACCTGAGTTGGTGCTTTTCATGGACAGTTCAGGGTGTTCTAAAGAGCAGTGCCTGCAACAGGACAGGGAAAAGTCATTTGAGGAGCAGCTGAGAGAGCTGGGAGGGCTCAGCCTGGGGAAGGGGAGGCTCAGGGGGACCTTCTCACTCTACAACACCCTGAGAGCAGGGTGGAGCCAGGTGGGGTCAGGCTCTGCTCCCAGACAAGTAACAGGACAAGAGGAAACAGCTTCAAGTTGCACCAGGGGAGGTTCAGGTTGGACATGAGGAAGAATTTCTCTCTGGAAAGGGTGGTCAGGCATTGGAAGGAGCTGCCCAGGGCAGTGGTGGAGTTCCCATCCCTGGAGGTACCCAAAGAATGCCTGGAGGTGACACTCAATGGTAGACAAGGTGGGGATCAGTTACAGGTTGGATTTGATGATATTGGAGGGCTTTTCCAACCTTATTGATTCTGTGATTCTGTGAATGTCAGGGTGGGTGACTTTACTTTTTACCCCAGTCATCAGTCATCACATTCTCCTTTGAGCTGCTCTGGTTTTGTGAGTTTGGCCTCACCATAAGCCTTCATCTTCTCCTGTCCTCTGCAGAGTGGTCAAGCTCCCCGTTCCAGCAGCTCTCAGGAGTGACACAGACCTGTGCCACCAAGGCAGTGGGCTGGGTAAGGACACTTTCAGACCTGCAGAGCAATTTGAACAGGCAGTCTCTGGAGTGGAACATGTGTAACAAACTACAGATATATTCAGCAAATGTTCTGAGTTGGGGGCTTCTTTCAAAACCAGAGCATGTTTGGGATTCTCTTTATTCTAATTGTGCTTGTCATTTTTTCAAGGGTCCAAATAATTGTCTCCAAATAAAACTGAATCAAATAAAACTACTCCCAAGCATTTTCTGGAATCTCACTTTTTTATTCATTCTTGCTGTCTGATTGCCCTTGGAGCTTTGATTTTTATGTTCTCCAATGCTCTGAGTTAACCAAGCACTGTTCCATCTTGCCTGGGGCAGGAATGTGCAGAGACTCTACATTGATTTTGAATTTTATCAGCTTTTTAATGTATTTTACATGTTTTCATATTACAAAAATAGTTATCATACAACATTTTAGTAATACCATTGTTTGAGTTACTCTGCTTGGCTTGGCTCCTGTAAAGTTTGAGGCTGCCCTGTAGTTATGCAATTGACTGAGTTTGCCTTTGAGGTGTGTCACTCCTCTTTTCCATTATTTTCAACATCCTATCCCATCAGCGTGGCACTAGGGAGTGTATGCAGGTCCATCCCATGTTAGTGGGATGTAATTGATCTTTTTGGGCTGCATCACCTGCTTTCTACCATTAATTCCTTTCTCCCAGCTCTCTATGCCCTCTGCAGTGCTGGTGATGAATTCTCCAGGAATCTGATCTCTGCCCTGTTCTTTTTTTAGGATAATGTGGCATACTTCTGCTACCCCTTCACTGTGGAGATGTTTTACACCCAAGAAGATGAAGGTGTGTTTCCCTGTTACTCTGAAATCCTTTGGTCCCACTGTAGCTGTCATGCTGTCTGTCCTGTTGGAGATGAAAGGATAGAGGGAAATGTTTCTGGTTCAACACAAGTTCACCCTGTCACCACGCAGCCCCTGGACACATCCTGTGTTTGCCCAGGAATCCATTAGCATTTTTATGGATTCATTGATGTTGCCCTGTTTCTAGGCTGTAGGCAGCTTCATCCAGTTGGAAAACTGCTTGGATCTTGGCTTGTCTCTTTAAACCTGGAGTGCAGGGCTGTGTTGCTGTGCCTGCACAGAGCCCTGGGATGCTGCAGCTGGAGAACCAGGCAGCTTTTTTATACACAGCTAAAACTCTGTGCTGAGTCTTACATTTGTAGACGTGCTCAGTGACCTGTATAATCCCTAGATAGTTCATGTCACTTTGAAACTTCAACTCTATTTTAAGCTGAGCTTCTGCCTGTTCCTGCTGCTTCTTCACCAATCCTATTGCTCTGTGGATGCAATTGCTGGGGACAGCACTGTGGCATGCCTTGCCACTTGAATCCAATGTACACTTTGGATCTGGGTATTCAACCAACACTAATGAATTTTCAGACTAGAAGAAACAAAATTATTTTGTTTCACTGTGAAAAAAAGAAATGCTTGGAGAGATTTGGAGAATCCAAGGTAATATTCCCCCAATAACAGTGGGAAAGGTCAGAGATAAACAGGTTCTGCTGTTTGGCTTCAGATCATTCACAAAAGGTTGTCTTGACTGCTCAAAGATAATTGAAAGCCCAGTCTGGACTTGCTCTTAAAGAATTTTCCCTAATTTTTATCTTCAATAATTCTGTTTTCAGCCTCAAATCTGAGGGTTCAGGTTTTACAGGGGAAACTAATCAACCATAAATCTTTGTTAGTCATTGTAGAAGAAATACAGAAAGGACTGTGGTGGAAGGGTGCTGGAGTGTGTTCAGAGAGGGAGCAGAACTGGGGGAAGGGTCTGGAGCACAAGGAATAGCTGAGGGAGCTGGGCAGACTCAACCTGAAGAAAAGGAGGCTCGAGGAGGACCTTCTCACTCTCTACAATTCCCTGACAGGAGGGTAGAGCCACCTGGGGATTGGGCTCTACTCCCAGACAGCAAGGAGCAGGACAAGAGGAAACCTCAGGTTGCTCCAGGGGAAGTTCAGGCTGGGCACTAGGAGGGATTTCTTCCCATAATGGGTGTCAGGTTGCCCAGGGAGGTGATGGAGTCCTCATCTCTGGAGGTGTCCAAGGAGTGACTGGAGGTGGCACTCAGTGCTCTATACTGAGTGAGAAGGTGGCAATTGGTCACAGGTTGGGCTCAATGATCTTGGAGGTCTTTCCCAAGCTAAATGATTCTCTGATTCTTTGGCTTCCTACTAGTGGAGTTGGGCATTTAGCATTCTTTTTCTGACTGATAGTCTCATTCGCAAAGCTGTGCCTTCCTCCCCATCTTGCAGACAGTCTCCCTCAGTGGCCTGTTCTGTACTTTGAGGTCCTATCCCTGGATTTCTGGCAGAGGTATCGTGTGGAAGGATATGGGTCCTTGGTGCTGCCAACGTGTCCAGGTAAAGCATCCTTGGGACATTGTGTTAATTGTCTGGGAGAATTAGTTGGATGATTCCTCTTGGGAGGTGATTCAGGCAGTCCCAGGGACTTGGTGTACTGAAGGGAGCAGTCAGCTGTCTGGGGTGCAGCAAGGAAGGATGTGAGGCACATCTGGAGCTGCTGCCCTTGATCCTTTGATACTGCCATACTTTATCTGGTGTGATAAAGCTCTGGAGTGATGCTATGCATCCACCTGTACAATGGCAGTAACCCTCTGTGTCCCATGTGGGATCTGGGAGTGACCCCTGTGTGTTGTGGGGGGACGCTGCTGTTGGGCAGAGGGTACTTCCAGCATTGGCTGTGCGACTAGAATGGGCTGACTCAATGGGAACATGCTTTTAGAACATTTCTGATGCTGTGCAGTGTTTCCATTTCTAGACAGCTCTGGGTTGGGTCAGCAGGTATCCACCTGCCTTTGCTGTCCTCTGTGACTGAATAAATCACAGGTCACAGCAGCTAAGCTGTCCTCTTGTCCTGGGCCAGGTGTCCATATGCTCACCATCCCTACCTGGCATCCTGTGGGTCTGGGACCTGTGGCTGAAATGAGGAGGTTTTTCATTGGGGGATCTCCTGAGCTGGAGGACTTAACCTACATCCGGATACCATCAACCTTCAAGGTGGGCTCAGCTGCAGAGTAGCCTCTTGCCAGGATGTGGTGCATTTTGCTCTTGGGTTCAGGTGTCCCATGGTCAGCCTGGACCAAATTTGAACAAGGATGAGCTGCTGGTCCTGTGCCTCTCACTAAAGAAATATCTCCTCTGTGAGTCTTGTAATCCTGAGCAGAGGAATGAGCAAACACTGAGGCAGAGCTGTGCCTTCTGAGGGGTGAGCAGCTTAGAGAAGTGGGGGAGCGTGGGCCAAAGCCTTGGCTTGCCCTGCTTATACAGTGTTTGTCAGGTCAGGATTTGGTACCAGCTGTAGACTGCTCCTGAGTTTCTGTGAGGAATTTGGGCTGTTTTATGCCTGGAACAGCTTCCTGAAGCAAGAAGGTGATGGGTGTGAGGCAGGTAGAAACTTCATGTTCTTGAGTAAGTTGCAGAGGTGGCTGCTGGTGAATGAGCAGGGTGATGTTAGTGGCAGCTGTGTGTGGGAACAAGCCCTGAAGCAGTTGTTGAAACCCTGCCCCAGCACTGCACTGTCAGCTTGCAAGTGTTTAGGTCCTGCCCTGAACACAGCCTGGAGCTATGTGCCCTTCTTTCCAGCCTTGCAGGGAAGGGAGTACTGTGCCCACAGGAGTTTGTGCTCTGGTGGAACGTGCTTGTTTTCGCTGTGGGGTTGCTCTAACCTGTGCCATCCCTGCAGGGAAAGCGCTTGAGCCGCTTTGGTTTCCGGACAGAGAGCACAGGGAGCGTCACCTTCCGGCTCTGTTGCCTGCAGCAGTCCAGGTGAGTGCAGCAAAGGGAGTGTGAGCTCCACCAGCTCCATCTCCTGTGCTGGTTTTGGGAGCCCTGACCTGCTGGTGTGCTTCTGTGCAGAGCCTTTCTGGAGAACAGTGCCCTGAGACAGCGCATGCAGAGTGTCCTGGACCGACTGGGAGGCTTCAGCCAGCAGAGCTCTGTCTACAATGTTTTGGGTAGGGCCTTCAGTGTCATTCTGTCTTGGTGAGCTTTGGCTCCCTTTTTACAGAGTGGGCAGGGTATTTCAGGATAATCCATTACTGTGGGAGTGATTCCCCTCCCTGTGAGCTCTCACAGTCCATGACAGAGGTTAAATGTTCTGCTCTGAGCTGGAAACTTCAGGAGGCATCAGCTCTGAGCAGGCAGGAGTGATAACCACTGTGTGAGGGCACAGCCTGGACTGGGCAGAGCTGGTGGCACTAAGGCACAGGCTCTCTCTGATTCCATTGTGGACAGAAATCAGAGAGCAGCAGGTGGAGCAGCACAGGTGCTTTGGTAGTGTAACCTATTCATAGAAAGTAGGATCCTGCACCAGGAGAGATGATGTTCACTGAAAAGACACATCCCTCCCCTTCCCTGAGGCTGTCTCATGCATTCTGGCCTGCTGTCACCTCTGTGTTGCAGAGGCTTTCCAGCGGGCACGGCGCCGGATGCAGGAAGCGCGGGAGAGCCTTCCCCAGGACCTCATCAGCACTTCTGCCTCTGCTCTGCCCCAGCCACTGGAGCCATGAGCCTCACCTCTGCTGCTGCTGCTTGGAGCACTTGGCATCCTCCCTCCAGCACAAGCTCCCACCCCTCAGCAGGAGTCCCAGTGCTGGTGCCTGGAAGCTTCAGAAGCCCTTTCTTTGTTGCTTTCCTTGGATGGGGGAGAGAGCTTGTAACACCTCCAGACCTAGAATCTGTATTTCCACAGGTATCTGTGGAAGGAGCCCTGTTTTTCAAGGCCCTTTGTTACCAGGCTCTAACATACAGCCAGTTTTTCACATTTCTTCTGAAATACTGGCATGGAACCTTTGAACCCTGTAACACCTTTTCAGGGATTGAAAAGGAAATAATGAGAAAAATTGTAAATTTAGTTTTCTTCTTAGAGAAGAGGGTGATGTTGAAGGCCAAGGCACGGATGCTTTTTGAGATTAATGGAATTAATAGATGACTTCTTGAGAAATGCTGATAATTGTTGTTACCTGTTTTGTACAGGACAATCAATAGTAAAATTAATCCATCCACCTCCACCTTAAGACTGATTCATTCCTAGAGAGAGAGCTCTCTGCCACATGTAATACATGAAATTAAAGCAAAGGAAGACAGATGGAGAGCTGGACAAAAGGATTACATTCTACATTTTCTTGTGTGCCCATAAGGTCTGGCTCTGCAGTGGTGAGCAGGAAGTTTCTTTGTTCAGGAACACAATTGAAAACACACCTTCCCCTTAGTTCACCACGGAGCTTTGGGGGTTGTAAGGTTTGCAGACAGTGAGAGCAGTTGATAACATTTGCACAGCAGCTGAACTTTGAACTGTTCAAGCTGTTCATTTGAGGTTGATATTTGTTGGTGGTTCGTTGTTGCATCTCTGATTGCAGAACACTGTGGTGCTTCCTGGGAAAGCTTGTGTTTACCCACTCTTTACCAGTTTCTTCTGTTATTTTCTCTTTTTCTTTCCCCTGTTTTCATTTCTGTCTCAAGTTCAGAGGAACATAGCTCCCTGCAGACTGACAGTGCTGTGCTGGTTTGTGCACGAGTCACATTTCCATGTGTTTTCTGTTCCAAACAAAGGGTGGGAAGAGAAATCTCAAGCTCAGACCATGCAGGTTTGAATATGTCTGTGAATTTATGCTGATTCAGAGGCAGGATATGAAGTATGAATTGGCCATCCTTCTTTTGCTCTGCACGTTCCTCCTTTACAGGGAACATGAGACTCATGGTTGCAGCCCTTTGTGGTTATTGGAACATCCCCTTATTCCCTGGTGCTCCATTATTTTCCTCACTCCCTTCTTGCCATTTTGAGGTTGTCCCAGTCTTCAATGAGAAAACAAACTTAAAAAAAGAGTCAGCAACTCTCAGAGTTTGTTGTTCCTTGACCTTTGCTGTAATTCCTAGATCTGTCTGGCAGCTTGAGTCTGTCTGGCAATTGCAATTATAAATGGAATTTTGTTCACCTTCCTTGCCTGTTGCCCCTCATTTTGATGGAGGGGGTTACCAGGATGTGTTTTATGATGCTGGCCTGTGCAGCAGAGCAGTGTCCTTGGCCTGGAGCTGGGTGATGTGCCTGGTGCTGATGTGAGCACTCTGGAGGTACCACATGGTGCTGGAGCAGCAGAACTGATCTCTGTGTTTGTCATGGTCTGTGATGACTGACCCAGGAGGAAAAGCATTCAGTGAGTATGTAGAATTTGTTATCTCTTCATTTTAATTATTATTCATGTTGTGGCCTTGTGTGTTTATCACACTCATCTGGGTGTTTTTGTGGTGCTTACCACCAACAGCTGAACTGCATTTCTCTGAAATGCTTCTCAAGATGGAGTTAAAAGGTTATGAGAATAAATTTTTTTATCAATGAAGTAGCAAAACACTTGTTAAAAAATCTTTTAAATCAAGATTATGCCAATGGCAGATCCTGTTAGAGTGGAATTTTCTGATTAGGTCAGGTTCCTGACTCATTGCCCAGTTATTATGGCAGGATTTAATGTCCTGAGTGTGAGATGCACTAAGATGTACATAATTATATTATTATGCTACTTAGAATGCTGGATAGAGAAACTCACGAGGAAAATTTTAAAATTCAAAATCACTAGAACCAAGCAAGCAATTCTTTCAAAATAAGAGACTGCAGTTCTTGACTGTCATGCATGCAGCCTCCTTGGCCTGGCAGAATAAAATGGTGCTGGTAAAAGCTGGTTTGAAGAGACCCCTCAGCAAAGGCTCTTTGAATTTGCACTTTTTAAAATTAAACTAGCAAATTTCCATATACATGTACACATATGAAAATGTCACTGATCTTTTAGTCACAGCTGCCATTTGTGCTCTGAGCCTGCCAAGGAATCTGGCTTGGAGAGGAAGGGTGCACAGCTGGAACTGGAGATCACCAAGTTGATTAGAGTGATGGAACACCTTTCCTATGAGGAGAGGCTGTGAGAATTGGGGTTGTTCAGCCTGGAAAAGAGAAGAGCCGTGTTTGTTTAATTGGTGTTACCTAATTGTGGCCTTCCAGTTCCTGAGTGGAGCTGACAGGGAGATGGAGAGAAACCATTTACAAGGGCCTGGAATGACAGGACAAAGGGGAATGGCTTCCCACTGACAGAGGGCTGGGTTAGGTGAGATATTGGGAAGAAACTCTTCCCTGTGAGGGTGGGGAGGCTTTGGCAGAGCAGCTGTGGCTGCCCCATCCGTGCAAGTGTTCAAGGACAGCTTGGACAGGACTTGGAGCAACCTGGTCTAGTGGAAGGTGTCCCTGCCCATGGGATTGGAATGAAGTGAGTTTTAGGATCTCTTCCAACCCAAACAGTTCCATGGGTCTATGATTCTATGACTGGAGTGGGGTTGTGCATTTCCCAGGTGTGCACAGGAGGATTGAAGAGGAGATGGGCCCTGGGGACAGGCAGGAGGGGAGACCAGTGTCCTCCCTGGAGCCATGAGGAGGTCACTGCTGGAAGTGTCCCTACAGTTCTCACCAGAGGGGTGCCCATACAGGGAAACTCAACAAGAGAATTGAGAGGAAGGACTGTTGTGGGGGCACAAGAGCTTGGGATGGGTGGGCACGAGTTAAGGAGACAGGGGACCCCTGAACTGAAAGGGGAGAGCAGGAGGAGCCTGCAGCAGGCACAGGCCAGGAATTGCTGCAGATTCTTGGGGGTCCCACAGTGGGTCTAGCAGTGAGACTTGGGGGTCTGTGCATGGCTGGCAGCCCCCCAGCTCTGGCTACACCAGCTGCAGCAGCATAGCTGGTTTCTCTGGGGCTTTGTCTGCTTCTTCCTTTGAGCAGACTGGAGCTAGGATGGGTTTTTGAGAGCCAGCTGAACTTCCAGCTGAATGGGCATCTGTCCAAGGCTGAATCCAGCAGCCTCACCGGTGCTTTGGGCTGCCTGGGGGCAGGACTCAGCCCAGAGGCCCTCAGGGCCTTCCAGGGTCAAATTAAATGAGCTGTGCAAACAAAAGGGAATGGCAGGAATGATAGCTTGGTGGAGGAAAAGGATGTGGGCAGTTGACAGAGCCTGGATGATGCAAATCAACATCCATTAGAAATTCCAGTGTAAATATAACTGAAAAAAAATCCTAGAGATGAGTCATTCACATGATTGGAACAGCTTCCCACCAAAGTCAGACTGCAGGAATGGGTTTTGGTCTCAGTGGAGGAAGGTTTGGGCTGTGATAACTCCAAACTGGAGACTTGCCAGGAAATCTCAAATGGTGCATTAGCTTGGCCCTATCCCAGGACTGGGGATGTGCACCAGAAGTTGCATCATTCCTTTGTGAAGGACACTGGGATGTAGGGATGTGCACCAGGAGGGTGTTTGAGAAGGACACTGGGATGTGCACCAGGAGGAATGTTGGAGAAGGCTGTTGGGATGTGCACCACGAGGGGATTTTGGGGAGGTCACTGGAATGTGCACCAGGAGGGGTGCTTGGGAAGGACCTGGGGTGTACATCAAGAGGGATGTTTGGGAAGGATGGTGGGAATTTGCACCAAGATGGGGGGTTTGGGATGTGTGGAGGTGCAGCAGGACCATGTACTACAGAGATCTGTCCTGCCCCTGGCTGGTGTGTGGGGAGGGGAGGAGTATTTTATTTGCACCACAGGGTTTAAGTGGTCATTATTAAATCCCTACTGGAGGTTGATTGTTGGATCAATATGTTTTAATTTTAGCCATGGGGTTGAAGTAGCAGAGGAAGGCTTCCAGCAGCAAAGGGAAGTTCTGGGCTGGTTTGCCTCTCACCCCCTGCTGCTGTTTTATTAATGCTCACTGTTCTCCCAAGGTGCAGCCCACGTTCTCTGCAGTTAATGCCAATATTTCAATGCACGGCAGAGTAAAGCTGACCTGAGCGAAATCCCACTTCATTGGATCAGTCAAGAAATAAATGTCCATGTGCCCTGTTCCTGCACTGAAATGATTGCTTTGGTTTGATTGAATATCCCTCACTGCTTTGGTTCGAGCAGGTTTTTAAGTGAACCCTAGTGCCATGCAGGCTGGAGATCCTTCCCTTTCTCTCTCATCTGTCAAAATCATTTTCTAGAGTAACACAGAATATCAGAAGGGACTGACAGAATCAGACTTCTCTATAATTTATTCACAAGTTCTTGTACTAAAAATCATCTGACTTTCACAACAGTTGGCAGGATTTCTACAATGCGCGAAAGTGAAACTTGTCTTGGAGGTGTGTGATTCCAGGTTGTTTCAAGCTTTCCAGATCTGAGAATGAGAGAATCAGCTTTTGGGAAGGTGGGGAAGGTGAGTTTCCCATGGCTTAATGTGACCTTAGAAATCCAGAAAGGTCAGGCTGACTATCAAGGTATAATGCACGAATTTCTTCAGGCAGTGTAACAGATGACAGATGCTCATCTGTGAAAAACCTGAGAAATGTTTTTCAACTTGTTCCTTACATAAAGGCTGAGAATACAGATCATCCCTATCACATGTTTTCTTTTCTCTGTAGGAAATTTTCCTGTGCAGGGCACTGGCAGTGGCAGCTTGCACCTGAGCGTGTTGTCAGGCTGCTGCTGGAGGCATGAGGAGGTGGAGGGAGCCTGTGATTCCTTTTAGGTGGTTCTTGTTTCTCTGGGGTATTCCTGTCCCACTCTGCCACTCCCTGGGAAATCTTCTTCTCTCTGCTCACGTTTTTGTGAATGCCATGATGCTCTTACAGCTCTGGACATGGGATTGGGAATGAGAGATGAGACAAGCTGTAGAGAAGGGAATGTCCACTTTTCCTGCTGCTGCTGGAAATAATGAGCCCTTATAATGTCTGATTTTTTCCACCACAGATGTGTTCAAAAGGCTGAATTGCCTCTCCTTCTCCTTGGTCACCTCTCTTTTTCCTTTGTTTACCATATCCTGTCCCATTTTGACTTTTTCAGCCACAGCATACAGCTCTTGCCAATTTTCCACCCCCATCCAATGCCTTTCTGAGTGCCCTGCCTCAGCTTCTCCAAGTCATGGCACGGCTCCCCTTCCTCCCAACATCATCTCCCTGTTCGCTGAGTGGGGACAGGAGTCCTGTCCCTGGAAAGACCCTGATGCAGCATCTTCCCATCCTTGGACAAATGGGATTGCAGCCTGTGCTAGCTGTCCAAAAGCAACTTTTAATGTCTGTTGGCATGGAGACAAGCATTTGAGCAATTGGCACTGACATACCTGCTTCCCTCGAGCAGGGAGAGGGAACCTCCAGCTGGATCCACTTGCAGCTATGGTTATATGGACCTTTCCCTGTGCTGTTCCTGCCCTCCCTGGCATCTCCCTGTGGGCATTGAGTGGGATGAGGGGTGAGTCTCCCTTGCAGGGAGGTGGTGTGGAGTGGTCCATCCACCTCATCCCTTCCTTGCCTCTGAGATCCTCCTAAGCCACAGGACTTGGCCTGTGTTTTTGGCACAGAGAACACCTCCCTGGCTCCCTCAGCACTGATGTGCTCTGTGACTCTGGTCTGTTCCTCCATGAGCAGCTTTCCAGCCTAATCCTCAACAAATAACTTCCAGCAGCTCTTCCAGGATCTCTGTCTTTTCCCTCCAAAGTGAATAGTGTCCCTGAAGTGCCAGCAGTGACTGAAAATGAATGAATGAGCAGCTTCAGGTGGTTTCTGATTCACAGCCAAGCTGCAGCTCAGGGCTGCACTCTGGATTTCCATCACGTTCACACTGTCAGCCTCACCCTGAGCCCAGCACTTGCTTTTCTCTGTGTTCTGTTGAGGATTTATTCTGCACCCCCTTGTGTGTGTCTGAACTCCTCCATTGGCGGTTGTGGTTCTGTCTCTCCTGACAGAGGCAAGTCCTTGAGAATGCCAGGATTGATCTTGGATCTGCTGCAGCTGCACCAGCCATCCTCTGCAGCCTCTGCTCAAAACACCTCTGTAATTCCTCGTGTCTGGGTTTCTGTGCTGCATTTTGGGCTGCTTAACACCTGAAAGTCCATCCATACACTGAGTGCTGCAGGCACAGGCACTGTTCCAGTGAGCTGTGCCTCTGGCTCCCTGGATTTGCAAGCCTCTGTTGCCTGGAGCACAAGTGAGGAGCTGTGTAACCCTCTCCATGAGCCCCTGCATGCCCAGGGCTCTTGGCAGACCAATCATGGTGGGCACTGGAGGGCTGCTCTGACACCAGACAAGGTCTTTCCCTTGCAGTATGATGGTGGCTTTGTACATCCTTCCATGAGTGAGACCATCCCTGGCACTGGAGTGATTCGCAGCAACAAGGTCTGTGTCCTCCACACTGGGGTGGGGCGAGCCCCTGCCCTCATAACTTGCAGTAAATAAGTGCAACACCAACAGGAGAAATGCTGTGCACACCTGAGCTGTGCCCAGCACCTAAACTGTGCCCAGTGCTAAAGTCCCACCAATGAGACCTCGGCACAATGGGATCCTGCTCCTGCACTACCAGCTGAGGCGCCCACAGGTGTCCCTTGACATCAGAGCTCTTTAAAGGCACCTGGATGGTGGTGGCCAAAAAATCCTGTTCCACTTCTTGGCATGCACAGAGCTGGTTTTCATGCTAGTACGTGTATGGCTGGGAGCAGGAGTTTCAAATCTCCGGGAGGCAAATGGGCCCTTCCCCTGCAGGAAGCCTTGATCCTGATGGTCCCAGCTCTCCAGGAAAGCCCAAGGACACAGAGTTTATTATGGGATGTTTTAGAGAGAAGCAAAGGTGGTAAAGGGATGGATACGGGTAATTAAGGGAAGAACATGCATGGGATAATATGGGAATATTGGGGTGGCCCTGGTGTAATCCGGCGCTGCTGTCCCGGGGGGGGGATGAGCTCTCCCGGAGGAGCGGGAATGGTGCCGGGGGTACCGGGGGTACCGGAGGTGCCGGGGGTACCGGGGTTGCTGGGGTTACCGGGGGTACCGGAGTAACCGGGCCGGGGGGCGCCGCGCCCCAGAGGCGCGCTCGGAGCCCGGGCCGGGTTCACCTTTGTGGGGAGAGAGGGCCAGTGAGATAACCGGGGCTGTGCGGGAAAAACGGGGCACTGCGAGGAAACCGGGGCTGTGAGGGGGGAGCAGTGTTCTGTGGGGCGAGCGGGGCTGTGCGGGGCAGTGGGGGGTCAATGGGGTAGAGTGGAACTGTGCAAGGGGGGCCGTGCGTGGTATGTGGGACAGGGCGCAGTGAGCGGGGCTGTGAGGGGTGAGCGGGGTGAGTGGAGCCGTGCGCGGAGAGTGGGGTGTTGTGTGGGGTGGTGTGTGCGGTATGCGGGCCAGTGAGGGTGCGTGGGGCTGTATGCAGGGTGAGCTGCGTTGGGTTTGGCTGTAACACCCGCGAGGGAGACCCCCAGCCTCTTCACCAGGGTACCCCAGTACCCCAGCCCTGGGCACCCCAGCGGTGCTGGACACAGCCGGACTGAGGGAACCGCGACCCGCGGCTGGATGAGATGGCTCCAGGAAGTGCAGGAACCTGCAGGCCCCGGCTGTGGGAGATCCCGCAAACTGGCAGCACCTGTCTGAGCCCTGCTGGCACTTCTCTGCTCCCTGTGGGCCTGGTTTTGGGGTCCTCAGGGTGGATCCCCCAACATGCCCTGCTTGTCTCCAGGCTGGGGGTCAGAGCCAGCCCGTCCTGTCGGTGCCACCAAACCTCGCTTCTGCAGGACCCCCAGCCCCACTGCCACAGCCCCGGGGACCCCAGGGGTGGCTCTTGGGGCTGCCCTGCTGTGCATCCCTCCACACCCTTAAGAGCACCGTGATGTGATGTGATGTGATGTCCCAGAGGTATGACCTCCCCAGGTGTGATCCCTCCCGATGTTATCCCCAGATGTGACTGCCTCTTGTGGCCTCCCTAAGTGTGACGTCCCTTGGGTGTGACCCGCAGCTGCGACCTTTTCGCGTGGACCCCTCCCAGCGAGACCCCCTTCCCGTAGATGAGATACCCCTTCGTCTGAGGTCCCCTGGGTGTGACCCGCAGCTGTGACACCTCATTTTCCCGCGGGCGCAATTTCCCTCCCCCCCCCGGTGACATCCCCTTGTCACAGCCGGGACCTTCCCATCTGTGCCACCCCCTCC
>NW_005054381.1:110611-116580 GCF_000277835.1 Geospiza fortis | reverse complement strand
CCCCCGCCCCCCCCCTTTTGTTTTTTTTTTTTTGTTTTGTTTTTTTTTTTTTTTTTTTTTTTTTTTTGTGGATTATTTTTTTAAAATTACTTCACAGTTGGCGCTGCAGAGCCGCCTGGGATTGCAGGGGGGTCTGTCCCATGGGGAGGACTCTGCCATAGAGCGAGGGACAGCGGGGACCACTGTGGTGCCCAGTCTGGTCGGGCATCAAAGCTGCCCCCAGCATCACTTGGCTGGGAGTTTGGTTTGGTCCGAAAACCACCCGGAGGATGGGGCTGTGGAGATGCCAGCGAGGGGCTGAGGGGGTGATGGGCAGCTCTGAATGCCCAGGGCTCACTGTATGTGCCCAGGGGTGGCTGTGGATTCTGGGGGAGGAAGAGGCTCCCCCAAGAGCTGCCTCCCCAACTCTGCCTGGAAAACACCCAAACACGGGGCTCTGTCTCCACCACCAGCACAGGCTGTGAAATGGGATTGGAAAGCAGGCTTTTTAATAATA
Source organism: Geospiza fortis (assembly GCF_000277835.1). NCBI lineage: Eukaryota > Metazoa > Chordata > Aves > Passeriformes > Thraupidae > Geospiza > Geospiza fortis. The sequence continues at coordinate 116,084 of NW_005054381.1, read as the reverse complement.
ATAGTAAAAAGAAGCCTCATGAATGTCCTTTTGGCAGCCGTTGCTGGCTGAGAAGTGATGCCATGGAGTATTTTAAAATTTCTCTGTTCCTTTAAATATGTCTTAAAAAAAAATAAAATGTGTTTTCGCCTCACTCCTGCTGCTGCTCCTTATTCATCAGCCTCATGCTGAGGGTGCAGCGTTCTTCCCGGGGACTCCTGGGGATGGAGGAATGCTTTTGAGCATCCAGTTGCCCCGAGTATGAGTGTGTGCCCCCTGGCAGGACTGCAGTGAGTGAGGCAGCGTGGATTTACCCCCTTGGTGCTGGCACACACCAGGGAGGAGCGAGATGCTGCAGTGGACACAGAGTCAGGAGCGTTTGAACTTGTATCCTCTCTGCTGCCTCATTAATAGCCTGGGTTGGTTCCTCCCATGTTAATACAGTGCTTAAAATCTGCCAGGGATGATAAAAAGGAAGGATTAATAAAAAAAGAACTGGCATTGTTGGAGCAGAGGAGGGGATGTGGGGCGGTCACTGCTCTACAGAACAGGAGCTCCATGTCTTAATGGGATTTTTTAAATGGTACTTGATATTCAAAATGCTAATCCCAGCTCTTTTCTGAACCTCAGCTCTGGTTTGGATCAGACTTGCTGGAGCTTATTCAGTGCCCTTGTGGGAGTAGTGCCCCCAGGTCTGCTCTGGACCAGGGATAGGAAATTTAACTTACAGATAAAACATTTCCTCTTGTTGTGGAGGAGCTCTGCTGAGGATGGGCTGTGCAGGATGCTTTGGATGAGGCTGAGCAGAGCTTTGTTTACAGCTGCCTCTGTGCAGGTGTCACAGCTCTGGCTGTCACTGGTGTTTCCTGCCCACCTGGAGTGGGTCTGGGGCTGGTCCCATTCCCCAACACCCCCAGAAGCAGCCCTGGTGAGATGGTGTGTGTATGCAGGGTTGTGGGAGTCCTGTGGTGCTCCATCGTGCCATAGAGCTGACAGCTCAGCTTGAGTGAGGCATTGGGATTTCCAGGAGGTGACACAGGTCCAAATGGTAAAATAATTATGAATGGTGTTTGGACAGTGGGAGGAAGCAAGGGAGATGTGCCAGGGTTATAGGATCACAAGTGGTTTAGGTTGGAAGGAACCATCCAGTTCCAACCCCCAGCCATGGGCAGGACCCATTTTTTGGGGTGCACTTTCCCCCTGTGCCCGTTATTCATCTCCACAGCTGGTTTTGGGTGCATTTCTCCAGTGATGTTTGTGTGTTTGTGCCGTGCCACTGCCCTCCCCAGCTGGCTGAATCCCCACTCCTGACAGCCAAGTCCCTGCTCCCAGCGCTGCCTCCTGCCAGTGGGAGTAGTGGGAGATGGGAGTTAAAAATAGAAGGGGAGAGGAAGCAAGGTGGGCTCCAGGTCGGGCTCTGTGGGTGCCCCCTGTCCCCTCCTGTGGCAGTGAAATCTGCAGCAGTGCCCCAGGACTCACAGCCCGACCTCTCCCCATTCCTTCCTCTTAATTCCATCCTGTTCCTACTGAGGCTTTCTCTCCCGGGGGCACAAATGTGAAGTGGAGCACAGTTGCTGTTTGCAGAGGTCAGGTCTTGTGTGTCTCCATCTTTTCCAGAACCCCCCGGCTGCAGAAGTCCCTACAGACCTTGCAGATGAATATATTCACTTGTTCAGATGCCATCTTCTTTCCCTTTTTAACCCTCTTCGTTGCTATAAGTGCTTTCGGGCTCTTCTGTTCACCCAGAAGGGTCACACGTGAATAATTCAGCTGTCCTGTGTATAATTCAGCTGTCCTGTGTCCCTGCCGTTGGGGAGTGGGGCTGTCACATGGCAGGTGACAGCCGGTGGCTGTGTCCGCAGCTCTGCCTCGCCTTGAGGGGCTTTAGCATCACTGAAATGCTGGGGTTTGGGGGTGGGGAGGAGCAGAGCTGTCCTGGCAGGTCACACATCGTGACTCAGAGCAGTCCTGATCCCACAAGCGCTGCAGCAGGGAAGCTGCTGTGCCTGCTCCCGTGGGGCCCTGGAGCAGGAGGGGTGAGATGCTGGGGAGAAGTGTTCTTGTGTTCTTGTCTTCCTACATACTCCTGTGTGAGATATTCTTGTGTTCCTACATGCTCCTCTGTGGGATATTCTTGTGTTCCTACATGCTTCTGTGTGAGATGTTGAGATGTTCTTGTGTTCCTCCATGCTCCTGTGAGATGTTCTTGTGTTCCTACATGCTCCTCTGTGGGATATTCTTGTGCTCCTACATGCTCCTGTGTGAGATGTTCTTGTGTTCCTACATGCTCCTGTGTGAGGCGTCCTTGTGTTCCTACAGGCTCCTGTGTGAGATGTTGAGATGTTCTTGTGTTCCTACATGCCCCTGTGTGGGATGTTCTTATGATCCTACGTGCCCCTGTGTGGGATGTTCCTGTGTTCCTACATGCTCCTGTGTGAGATGTTCTTGTGTTCCTACATGCTCCTGTGAGATGTTCCTATATTCCTACATGCTCCTTTGTTGGATGTTCTTGTGTTCCTCCATGCTCCTGTGTGAGATGTTCTTGTGTTCCTACATGCTCCTGTATGAGATCTTGTGTTCCTACATGCTCCTGTGTGGGGAGGAGTGTTCTTGTGTTCTTGTGTTCCTTCATGCTCCTGTGTGAGATGTTCTTGTGTTCCTACAGGCTCCTGTGTGAGATATTCCTGTGATCCTACATGTGGGATGTTCTTGTGCTCCTGCATGCTCCTGTGAGATGTTCGTCTGCTCCTCCATGCTCCCGTGTGAGATGTTCTTGTGTTCCTACATGCTCCTGGTGTGAGAAGGAGTGTTCTTGTGTTCTTGTGTTCCTACATGCTCCTGTGTGGGACATTCCTGTGTTCCTACATACTCCTGTATGGGATATTATTGTGTTCCCCAGCAGTTGAGGGGTCCTGGGTGTCCCTGTGCCACAGGGATGCTGTTCTCAGTGGGTGCACACCATGGTAGGGCAAGCCAAAAACTGAGAAAACCTTTTTGTGTGCTTTAAACATGGCTGCAGGCAAAGCCCAGACTCTAGGTCAGCTCTGGGTGATGTGTCATGTCCCCAGCCTGTGAGGGGCCTGGTGGGGTGATGGACAGGGTTTGAGGGACAGACAGAGCTCAGGGGGACCCTGAACCCTGGGATCCCTTGGTATGTGTTGGGGAGCTTCAAGTCTGCTGCATGGGGGTTCAGTGGTCCCACTGAAACCAACTTAAACACAGGAATCCTCTTGCCCCACTGAGACCTGGTGTCAGTGTGGGCACCAGAGAGTGATAAGAGTGATAAGAAGTGCAGCCAGGTAGGTCAGCTGTGCACTGGGTGTCTGAGAGGAGGGAGCCAAAAGGGTTCAGTCTCATCCCTCTGTTTTAATCTGAGTGTCTTTGTGTGTGAGCTGCTCGGAAGCTGTACAAATGTTTGTTTTGCCATGTATCTCCCCATTAACAAGATTTCTCAGGAAATATGCAAAATTATCACTACAGGCAGAACATGTACAGTAAGGCTCATTAAGCTAAGTACTGTGATAAATTGCTTCTTCCAGAAAATTATGTATATTAGCAAAAAAGGAGGAGAGTGAGCCCAGGTGGAAGGGCAGGAGGACAGAGTGTGTGGGATTGTTGTGGCTCCAGGTGACCTGGGCACACCTGCCTCAGGAGAGTGTCCTTGCTCCATGGGATGATCCTGCAGGAGACGTGGGGAGGGGAGGGCAAGCAGAGGACAGCAGGGGAAATGGAGATGGAGCAGTGCTGTGTCAGGACCAGAGCAGGCACAAAGCCAGAGAGGCTCTTTTTCTTAGGGAAAATGTGAAACCAGGCAACTGTGGAAGCACAAGGAGTAGAAAGTTTTGCTGAACTGAAAGAAGGGGAGAGAGCAGGGGGGACATGTCACAAGCTGCTTGCACCTCTGCCCCTGCGTGCAGTGGCCAGAACCAGGGCTCCTGTTGGGAATGTGGGCACTGCTTTTGCCCCCCAAATCAGGGAGCAGACTTACGGCTGTGAACAGGGGACAGGCTGTGGCATTGGGTGTGTCATGGGCTCACAGAGTGGTTTGGCTTGGAAAGGACCTTCACAGACCATGTGGTTCCATGAGCAGGAACACCTTCACTAGACCAGATTGCTCTGAGCCTTCTTCCAGTCTGACCTTGAACACTTCCAGGGATGGGGCTGACACAGCAGACGGACTTCAGGATGCTCAGGTCCCGCATGAGAGATGTTCTGAAACATAAACATCTTTCACCCTTTTTCAGTGATACTCTGAGTATTTTCCATAGTGATGCAGCAGCTCTTCCCTGCAGAAGGGATGGAAGTAGTGAGGGTAGCCCAGGACATCTGCTGGCCAAAAGCTTGGGGACATCCAGAGGAGAACAGGAAGTTCTTCTGCTCCAGCAGCCCTGGAGAGCTCAGGCTCAAGAAAAGATTCCCCTCAGTTGCCAAGGAACCTTCAAAGAACCATATCATCCAATCCTACTGTCTTGGGTTGGGACATCTTCCACTAGACCAGCTCCTGACTGGTTGTAGAATTCCAAATCTCCTGCCCAAATTGTGTTCATTTGCTCCTAGGCCAGCATGTTCTTTCTACAGGAGAAGGTTCCTCCTCCCTTCTGCTTCCTCCTCCTCCTCAGGCACCTCAGGACCTGGCTGTGCAGCATCAAATATTGCTGCCAGGTGGGACTGAACTTTGTGTTAACAGTGCAGTTTTCCAGATTCTAGGGAATACTTGCAGATCCAGGTTTCTTTCCATGAGAAATAACTAAAAATGAAGTTTTCTGCTCACTGTTCTGTGAGTTTTCAGGAGAGTGCTGCCACTTTGGCCACTTCCATGCTGTGTACTTCTGCAGACGTGTGCTGCAGGTTTTCCAGTATGAGCTCTGCCTTTTTCTCTGCCATTTCTGGTCTTCCATCAGGTTCTGTCAGACTTTGGGTTTGTGTATGAAATGACTGTTTTGGTTTTCCAGAGGACCTTTGCCTTTTGGGAGGATCAGTGGCTCACCGGGATGGTGCTGAGGTTCTTTTAAAGGGTATAGGCAAGAGCACCAAAGAAATGTCATTGAGCTTTCAGTGCCTGTTTGTAGGTGAGGTGGTGGGATTTGAAGGATAACCATTGTGTGGACTGTGTTGATCCCACAGCCACGGGAGTTGTGGTGCTGCCCCTGTCACCTTCTCTGTCTGAGGCTTCCCTTGTTTTTTCTCTGGCAGCTCTGGTCTGCACAGGAGCTGTAACCATGATGATGCTACTTAGAGGGTGTTAAAAATTAATTTCAGATTATTTAAGTCTGTTTTTAAGCTAATCATTCTTCAGCCATGACTGTACATTTAGAAAGTACTGGCTGTAAAGTCTGGGTGCTTTTCTAGAAGGTGTTAGTGCTGTCCTCAGCTCATTGCCCTCTCCAGGACTGGTGTCACCTCTGGCACTTGCTCTTCAGAGTTAAGAAGAATTTTACCTGTTTGCTTTTAAAACTGAGCTTAGGAATGATCGTGGTTCTGGTAAAAGGCTTGG
>NW_005054381.1:105376-110564 GCF_000277835.1 Geospiza fortis | reverse complement strand
GAAAAAACTCTTGGAAATCGTGTTCTCCCTTGCACTGCTAGTGCTGGAAATTGGAAACACCACCTGACTCATGCAGATGTTGTTGAATGCTGAAGTCATTTGTGCTTTGGACTTTTATTCATAAAAAAAAAGTTGTTAATGGGAAGGTATGGGCTGGTTTTGGTGAATATTAGAATTACAGCATTGCTTAGGTTAGAAAACCCCTCTAAGATCCAGTTGTTTCTCCAGCACTAACCCCAAGTGCCACAACTACACATCTGTTAAATCCATTCAGGGATGGTGGCTCCACCCCTGCCCTGCACAGCCTGTGCCTTGGCACCTGGGCTGGACAGCCCTTTCCATGGAGAAATTTTCCCCAGAATCCAACTAAACTTGCCCTGGCACAGCTTGAGGCCATTTCCTCTTGTCCTGTCCCTTGTTCTCTGGGAGCAGAACCTGATCCCCACCTGGTTCCACCTCCTGTCAGGGCATTGTATACAGTGAGGTCCCCTCTGAACCTCCTTTTCTCCAGGCTGAGCTCCCCCAGCTGCTCCTGGTGCTCCAGACCCTTCTCCAGCTCCATTCCTTTCCCTAGACACACTCCAGCATCTCCATGACCTTCTTGTTGTGAGGGGCCCAGACTGACCCCAGTATTTGTGGTGCCCCAGCCGTGTCCAGCACAGGGGGACAATCCCTGCCCTGGTCCTGTGGACACTTTATTTCTGATACAAGCCAAGTGCCACTGGCCTCTTGCCCACCTGGGCTTTTTGTCATCTTATTGCAGGGGTTCCATGCTGTTGTCTCCTATCACAGAAGTTTCACACCTTCTTGGTGTTTCTCCTCAGAGCACTGACTCTTTCTTCTTCACAAAGCAGCCAACTGACCCCAGTTCCCTACCCAACCAGCCACCCCTCTCTTTTATAGCATCTACTTCTTTTTGGCCACAGCTGTGGCCTGTTAAAGTCAGGCCTGCTCCTAATCTTTGCTAATTGGCCCAGCTGCAGCTCCTTAGGGGTGAGATTACTTTCTGCACTATCTTTATTTTTTATATTCTATCCCCCTACATGGGCTTATGTTCAGCTACTGCTGGCCAGCACCCCAAGGCCTTTCCCAGCTTTTCAGTGGCTCTGCCCCCAGCCTGGAATACTCCATGGGGTTGTTGTTGCCCTAGTGTTGAACTTGGCCTCGTTGAATGTCGCAGAATTGCCCTTGGCCCATTGATTCAGCCTGTCCAGATCCCTCTGCAGATCCCTCCAGCAGGTCAGCATCTCACCCAGCTTGGTGTCTTCTGCTGAGGGTGCCCTCAATCCCCTTGTCCACGTCATTGATAAAGGAGTGGCCCCAGCACTGATCCCTGGAGAACGCCACTGCTGACAGGCTGCCAACTGGATTTAATGCTGGAATAGGGCACAGCTGAGTTTGGGGGCTCTGTGCCATGGAATGGACAATTTATCCTGGTGCACTGCAGAAAGGGCTGAGGCCATAGGTGGTTTAAGGCATGGTTTTGAGTGGTTGAGCTCTTCAGGGCTGTCCCCTGGGAGCACACCCTCTGGCTGTGCTCATCCTTATCCTCAGCCTTGGTACCACCTCCCTGGGTATCTTCAGGAACAGGACTTCAGCCCTGCTTGAAGGGCTTTTTTTGGCTGCTGCAGATGCCTAAAGCAAATCCTGAAGTGTGAGGAGGTCAGGGTGATGCCTCAGGTTTTAGTTTTTATATTTTTCACATTCTGTGCTGCTTTAATGTGTGGATCTGGGCTTTGCATTAGGGGATGCTGAGCTCTGTGCACAGAGCAGAGAGACAAAACAATTCCTGCTCCAGCTCGGGACCAGGGACAAATGATCCAGACCTCAGGCCCAGAAGCATAAATAAGGTGGGCTGAAGAGAGAAAAACAAGAAGGATGGGACTGCATGGGCTAAAGCTGTAACTGGACAATTAACTCCAATATGCAAATGGAGCAGAACTTATAAAAGTGACCAGGTGTGCATTTTGTGACCATTTTGGGTTGTGCTGCCCAAGGTGGATCCACTGAGGCCTCTTCAGAAATCCCTGCTTTATTCTTTGGCTCTGTCTAGCCTCTGTTCTAGGTCAGCCCTCACAAGGCACGAAGGGCAGCCCCAGGGTGAGGGACTCGTTTGGTGGGTGGGAGATCCATGGGTGCCCTGCACCTTGTCCAGGTGGGGCTGTGCTGAGCTGCCCTTGTGTTCCCAGAGATTGGAGCATCTGTACCTTCTCCTGTGTGTCCTTTGGGCTCTGTGAGATGCTGAGATGTCAGAGCTGCTCAGTTGTTGTGACCTTGTCCTTCCTTGCACAGCTGCATGCCAGAATGAGCTGCCCTGGGAGCTCTCAGTGTCAGTGCCCTGGCCTTGGGGGTTTGGATATAGGGGCAAGGTGACTGCTGCTGGGTGTTGGATCCATGTGTTGAGTTTGCAGGGTCCCCAGGATGAGGGAGGAATTGATGAGTCTGACTCCATGTTCTTAGAAGGCTAATTTATTATGATATGATATGGTATTATATATTATATATTATATATTATATATTATATATCATATATATTATAAATTATATTATATATCATATAGATAGTATATAATATATCTAATATCATAATTATATTACATTATATTATATATGATATATTTATTATATATTATATACTATATATTAGTTTATATAGTTATATAATAGTTTATATTATAGCTTATATTATATATTATATATAATATCATATATTATATCATATCATATATTATATCATATCATATATTATATTATGCTATACTAAAGCTATACTAAAGAACAGAGATAGGATACATCAGAAGGCATAACAAGAATGATAATGAAAACTCGTGACTCTCCCCAGAGTCTGACACAGCTGGCTGGGATTGGTCATTAAGTAAAAACAATTCACATGTTGGATAAACAATCTCCAGCCACATTCCAAAGCAGCAAAACACAGGAGAAGCAAAATGGGATCATTATTCTCTTTTTTCTCTGAGACTTCTCAGCTTCCCAGGAGAAGAATTGTGGGCAAAGAGGATTTTTCAGAAAATATGACAGTGATACCTGTGTGGGGACACAATGCCAAACATGACCCACAGCTGCTCAGAGGCAGCCCCAGGAGCAGCCCATGCACCCTGCCGTGGCACAAAAAGAACATAATTTCACAAAGCAAGTCAAGCCCAGATGGCTGGGATCTCTTCAGCTGGGCAGAGCAGCACGGGGGTGTTGGTAAATACAAACAAACAGATGCAGCCTGGGAATGAAGCCGTGGAGCAGCCTCCTCATTCAGGGATGAGCCCTTTCTGTGCTGCACTGGGTGGTCCCTAAGAGGGGGATGGCAGCTGGTGTGGCTTTTCCTGTCCCTGGTGCTTTTGTGAGGCTTGCCTTTTCTCTGTAGGGTGGGAGGCAGGCAGGGCCTCACTGCCTCTTTGGACCCAGGAAAATGTGCCAGCAGGGCTTGGCAGAGGGCTGTGTTGAGTTCAGGTATGCCCAGCAGGGGCTGAGCCCCATTGTTCCTCTGCCCTGCCTGCACCAGCTCCCTGGACATGGTCAGATCCATCTGCAGTCCTGACAGGAGAGGACAGGAACCTGGGGCTGTGTGTGTCGCTGCTGGGTGACAGAGAGCTGGCTGTGCCCCTCACTGCCCACCCTGCCAGCTCTGCTGTTTGGAGGAGAGCAAGCACCAAGTCTTTTCAGGTGTTCTGTGCTCCTTTGCCTCTTTCAGAAAGTGCTTGGAGAGGGAATGGGGTGGAATGAATTTGTTAGCATGTGCTGGTTACAAAACCTCAAAATAGAGCTGGGATGCTCCAGGGCTCTGGATGTCTTCCCATCTGCTGCTCCTTTTTGTCAGGGATGGTATCACAGTTTGCCTCTGCCTCCACTTGGGATTTTGGCCCTTGTGGAGGGCACTGTGAAGCCTGTGAGTGTCCAGAAGCTGCTGGAGTGTGGGAATCCGTAAAATCAGAGGGTTTTGGGAAAGCTGCAAAAGGCAGGCCTCAGAGACAGCAGAACTGTGATCCGAGCTAAGCAATAGCCATGAGATTGGTCAGCAGAAAAATTATTTAAAAAGTAGAAAAGCAAGAACAAATCGAACAATGGTCTGTGTATTAAGGCTTGTCTAGAATAACTCCCTAAGCTACAGAAAAGTTTATCTAGCAAGATATTAGGAAGTTCTAAGCTTAATAATGGAGCTCTGTGCATTGTGTTTTAAGGCTCACAAGCAGGTATTGTATTCAAAATAAGCAAGCATTGTTTAACCAAAGGTATGTGTGCTCACAGTGGTTAGATAGAACTACTGTCAATGTGCTTTTGCTTTGTGTGATTGGTCAAAAAACTTATAAAGTGAGTTGTAACATTGAGTTCTTGGTCTGCTGCCTGGGATGCGTGCTGCTGGCATCTTCTCATTGTCATAACCATGTTGTTGTCTTATATATTAAGAGCTCTATTATCATTACAGAGCAAGGATTCCATGTCACCAGAGTCTCACACCTCCTTGATGTTTTTCATAGGCAGCTCCTCTAAGCAATGACTCTTCCTTGTCCTTGCAGCGGCCTTCTGACTCCAAATTTCACCAATCCACTCCTTTATACCCCTTGTTCTTACTGGCTACAGGTGTGCCCTGTTAACATCAGGCCTGCTCCTGATCTTCAGTAATTGGTGCAGCTGCAACTGGGTGGGGGATAAGATTACATTCTCTTCCACCTTCATTTACCCATACTGTATCCCCCTACACCATGTAATGAGAGTGATGCTGGAAAATCAAACAGCTCAAGGCAGTTCCCAGCAGTCCTGTCCCGTTGGTGATTTGTACACAGCCCCCAGCTGGTGATACTGGAGGAGCTCTGGCTGCCCTGCCCTCCCCATCCAGCCCCTGCTGCTCAGGGGCACTGCAGGGCTGGAGAAACAAAAACCTTGCAAAAGAAGGGTTTTCCTCACCCACCCTGTGTGGGGGAAAGCCTGGAAGCCCTGGCTCCTTAGTGCTGCCTGACAGGGCCTGAGGCAGAAGTGAGGGGCATGGGGAGGGTGCTGTGCCTGACACTGTGAGTTCCCAGGCTGTCGTAGACATCTTTTATGAAAAATCCTTTCCTTAGGATTTTTCCTCCTGAGAAGCTGAGAGGCCTCAGGAACAAAATGTAAATAATGATTATCTGCTGCTGTGAAATGCAACAGGTGCATCTGTGATTGGTCTCATGTTGGTTGTTTCTAA
>NW_005054381.1:104974-105337 GCF_000277835.1 Geospiza fortis | reverse complement strand
TCCGGAGACAAAAGCCTTTGTTATGATTCCTTCTTTTTCTATTCTTCGCCAGCCTTCTGATGAAATCCTTTCTTCTATTCTTTTAGTATAGTTTGAATATAATATATATCATAAAATAATAAATCAAGCCTTCTGAAACATGGAGTCGGATCCTCATCTCTTCCCTCAACCTGAGACCCCTGTGAACACGGTCACACCAGGCTGGGGAATTGTTTGCTGCTTGTGCTGAGCAGCACCTGCAGGTAGTTTTGACCAAGACTGGAGCTTCCCATGTGACTTGGGAAACCTGGGATGCTCACAGTGGGGATGCATGAAGCCAAAACACTGTTATGTTTCCTTTTGAAACACGTTTCTCTTTTTTTT
>NW_005054381.1:94444-104920 GCF_000277835.1 Geospiza fortis | reverse complement strand
CGGGGGGACACCTCAAACTTGGGGTAGAGCAGTGAGGGCCAGGGTGGAGGGAGATGCAGGGAGCAGCTGATCCATCAGTGCTGCTCTCCCTGGCATCCCTCTGGCTCCACTCCAAGGCACCCATTAGTGGTTGTGGCTGCTCTGTCTGGCCCAGGGCTGGGGTGATGGGGTGGGATGCTCTGCCTGACACAGGGTGTGAGGATGGCACTCAGGGTGTTCCCAGTGACGTGGGTTGGACAGATGGTGCCCTTCTCCAGCCTGGAGTGACAAGTGACATGTGCCCTCCTGACCAGCAGGCTCCATCTGTGTAATTTCCTCTTCATGGGGCTTCTGGCTGGGCTCTGTGCCACTCCCCCTGTCCAGTGCCTGCCCTAAATAACATCTCTGTGCCTGTCCATCAGCCTCTGTGCTCCCAGGAGTGCTGTACCCTCAAGCATGAGTGCCTCTGGCAAGGCTGTGTGTGGCTTGGGTCCTCTTCCTGCAGGATTTCTGGGTATGGCAGGGTCCAGATAGGACCAGGCAGGGATGTGGCATCCTTTGTGCAATGAGGCAGGCCTGTTTTGGATGTAGAAGGGACAAGCAAGAGGTGACAAGGACAATAGCATCTTGGCAGGCACTCTGCTCTCCTGCTGCTCTTCCTCTGCTGCCAGTCCCTGGCCTTCCTGGTTTCTGTGCAAGTCTTCATTTAAAATTAACAGTGGCAATACTCTGCTCACAGGCTTAAAAAGGGGCTCAGAATTCTGGCAAATTGACATCCTGCCAGAATGATGGCAAAAAAATGCTGGATAGGCTTGTGGGGAGGTTGTGTTGAAGGTTTTTCTGTACAGGGCTGCAGGGGCTGGCTGGTGCTTCCCATCCAGTTCCACCCCTTGCCATGGGCTGGGACACCTTCCACTGGTCCAGGCTGCTCCAAACCCTGTCCAGCCTGGCCTTGGACACTTCCAGGGATGGGGAATCCTCAGCTGCTCTGGGCACCCTGTGCCAGCCCCTCTTGCTCTGACATTTTCCCCCCATGTCCAGCCTGACTCCACCCTCAGTCCAACACCATTGTCCTGTGCTGGGACAGAGCTGGGGGCAGCTCCAGGGTGTCTCAGAGCAGAGCAGAGGGGGAACATCCCCTCCCTGTCCTCTTGCCCACACTGCTGAGGGTGAGCCCAGGAGACACTTGGCTTTCTGTGCTGCCAACCATGGCCAGGTCAAACCCCATTTGTCACCCAGCAGAATCCCCTGATCCATCCTCACAGGGGGCTCTCAGCTCCTTTCCTTTACTCCTTCCTGTGGATGCCCATCCTGTTGGGGGCATGGTGAGGTGGCAGGAGCTGCAGGCAGGACAGGTGTCCCTCAATCTGTGGGTGCTGTGGGTGTCCCTGTCCCTGACAGGGAGAGGCTTAGCAGGGTGAGGGAATAAAGATCCTCTGTCCTGTAAACGCACATCCAGGGTGGTGCTTGCATTGGCAGGTGCATCTTCCATCACTCCCAGTGTGTGTCCCCAGTTCTGTTGGCATTTTCCAGGATCCTGGGGGATGTAGGTGGGGGTTTGTGTTGTTATTGCCCATCCAGTGGGCTCTCAGTACCACCCACCAGTGTGTGTGATGCTTCAAAGCTGCTGGTGCTTAAAATCAAGCACAGCACCAACCTAGCAGGCATGTGTGATATGTAAGTGGAATGTGAACATGGATAGTACTCTGTCCATGCTTTCCTAGCTTTAGGACATGGTTCTTTGTGACCTCCTCGATGGTGAGCCCTCCTGCCATGTGCTGGGAGTGCTGGGGGAGTGCTTGGGATGCTCTGGGAGCAATGGAGCACATGTGGGCACTGCTCTGGAAGCAGCTGTTGGCCCCAGGTGGAGCTGAGCTTACAGGCAGGCTTGGTGCTGGCTGAAGTGGTGGCATTGGGGCTGGGACAGTGGCAGCTGTCACCGTGCTCAGATGGTTTGTGTAGGAACATCGGGGTAGGATGGTGGGGATGGATGGAGAGCAGAGATCTCTGAGGCCAGGTCAGGAATTTGGGGTTTATTGCAAAGGGCCTGGGGCAGGGCCCTGCTGGGAGCTGCCAGCCACAGCTCAGAGCAGGGCTGAGAGGAGAGAGGGGCAGAGAGGATGAGAGGGTGAGAGAGTAAGAGGGGCAAGAGAGCAAAAGCATAAGAGAGTAAAAGGGTAAGAGAGCGAGGTTCCCGTTCCAATACAATCTTCTTCTGTGTTGAACATTCTATTTCTCACTAACCAATCTAGTACAATATACAGATCCTACAGCATTTACATACAGCCTATAAGAATCATTACATTACCATACTGTGTTACATTTTAAACCCTAAAAACTCCTCTTTGGGCCCTTCTGCCAAGCTGTAGGGTCTGCTCTGACCCTTGGACCTGTCTGCAAGCAGAGGGTGTTGTTCCATCACAAGGGGATTACCTTCAGCTGGCCACACCATTGTTTTCCAGTTGTTCAGTAACTGAGGTATCTCAAAGCTTGCTTTCATTTCAATCTCACTTATAGTTTCCATATTCTCAAAATCTTTCACCAGGCAATCATATTTATAAGGCTTTCCTGTTTCATCTTCCCCAACAGTTTGGAGCAAGGCAGGAGCAGTGGTGACACAGGCCAGGGGAGGGACTGGGCTGCCTGGTGGCACTGGCACACAGGAAGGATTAAAAAGAGCCCGTGGCCAAACCCTGCCCCTGGCTCCAGGGAGGTGTGGGAGGGTTGGATGTGCTCCTGTACTCGGCTCTGCCCCAAGCCTGAGCTGTGCTCTGGCTCTCCATGCTGGACTGTGGCTGCTGAAGGGAATGGGAGAGGCTGTGTGCACCTGCTGGGAGCAAACTGCAGAATTTTGGAAGCAAAAAGCTTCAGGGAAAAGCTGGCCCTGCCTGAGGCAGTGCCTGCTGCAGGGACTGTGCAGGCCCAGCCTGTCCCTGCACACAGGGAGCCAGTGGCACCAGGACAGTGACTGTGCCCTGGGCTGGGCACTGCTGAGGCACCTCAAACCATGGGGCAGGAAGACATTGAGGGGCTGGAGCATGTCCAGAGAAGGGAACAGAGCTGGGGAAGGGTCTGGAGGACCAGGAGGGGCTGAGGGAGCTGGGGCAGCTCAGCCTGGAGAAAAGGAGGCTCAGGGGGAGCCTTCTTAAGTCTCTACAGCTCCCTGACAGGAGGGTGCAGCCAGGTGAGGGTCACTCTCTTTTCCCAGGTTATCAAGTGACAGGACAAGTGGAAATGGCCTCGAGTTGCTCCAGGGAAGGTTTAGGTTGGATGTTAGGCAAAATGTCTTCATGGAAGGGATTGTCAAACCCAGGAACAGGGTGTGCAGGGCAGTGGTGGAGTCACCATCACTGGAGGGATTTAAATGGACCAACCCATCCCCAGGCTGGAGCTTTGGCCGTGCCCCAGCCTCACTGTGCCAGTAGATCCTGGCCTGAGTGGCTGTGCCACAAATGGGCACAATTTCAGACTTCAGACCCATGGAGCAGTGGGTAAGAGCAGCACCATGCCTGTTCTTCCTTGTCAGGATGAGATTTTCACCAGAACTGGGGAAGCTCTCTGATCACAAAGGCTCTGGGTAACCATGAATGGGATGACTGTGTGGGAGTGAGTTACCTGTTGTAGTGAGGTAAAAAAATCATAAAGAAAGGCTTCATAAAATCAAACCTTCTCTCCTAAAATCAGTGGCTGGTCTTGTCAGACCCTTTGCAAGTTGCCATGTGAAAGCAATCCTGGTGTGAGCAGTTCATTAGCATTACAATCTGTTCCTGGGTGCAAGACAACTTGCACCTGTCTAAACTGGTTTTACACCTTAGATAGAAAAATTAAAACTATCACAAACTTTTCCTGTGTGTACACACTGGGTGTTTGAGTGTGTTTGAGACCAATCAATACAGGGTAACACTTGTTACTAACTAATAAAATAATTGGCAAGAAAGCTACTGACCAGTTGGAGTCCCACATGAGGTTTGTACAACTGTATAAAAAGGAGTTATGTGAATAAAGAGGGGGCTTTTTCCACCGTGGAAAAAATGGAGTCCATGTGATTTATTCCATTAGTTACCCAGGCAAAAAGTGCCACAAGTGTTGGCAAGGCTGAAAGCTGAGGTCTGCAGATGATACCACCCAAGTCAGTCACTGTAGGGTGGTAAGACAATTTTAGGGGGTGGCATGGATATTTCATCTGGCTTATTTCAATGTAAGAGGGCTCTCCCTGGAGACTGTAGTGGCTGTCTCTCTGCAGAGGGGCCATGGGGTGATGTGTAACTGCAATCATCATGAGATGAGCAGAGGACTCTTTAAGTCCTCTTTAAGTCCTGTCTTAAATCTCCGTTCCACTGGCTTCTTCTCTCTTGTAAAGATGGAGTAAGAGGAAACTTTTCCAACCTGTTAATTTTCCATTTCCCTCCGTCGTGTAACTGCTTTGGATGATAATCTTTTAAATGTCTCCTTATGTGCAGGACTGTAATTTTTCCTTCCCTTGAGAGTTTGCAGCCCCCGCCTTGCTGGGACAGGAGGTGTTTTCATCTCTGGTGACAATGACACACATGCTTCTACAGACAAGGACAACCCCTCATTTGCCTGCTGTGACTTTACTAGTTCTGCTGTCTTATGTGTTTGCTCCCACCTTTCCTGCACTCTGCAGCACTCCTTTTGTTTTCCCATCACAGCATCCCTTGTGTTTCCAATGGCAGCATCCCTTTACTTACCATCATGGCATCCCTTATGTTTTCCTGACATGGCATTCCTCATGTTTTCCCATTGCAGCATCTCTCACTTCCTATTGCAGCTTTCCTCGTGTTTCCCACTGCAGCTTCCCTCCTGCTTTCTCCCGTGGCAACATTCCTTGTGTTTCCTGTGACAGCATCCCTCATGTTTCCCATTACAGCATCCCTCGTGTTTTCCCATCATGGCATCGCCCAGGCTTTCTCCTGTGGCAGCATTCCTTGTGTTTCCCATGGCAGCATCCCTCGTGTTTTTCTATCACAGCGTCCCTCGTGCTTTCCCATGGCAGCATCCCTCTTGTTTTCCCATCACAGCATTCCTTGTTTTTTCCCAGTCCAGCATTCCTCATGTTTCCTATCACAGCATCCCTCATGTTTTCCCAGTCCAGCATTCCTTGTGCTTTCCCAGTTCAACATCCCTTGTGTTTTCCCATCACAGCATCCCTTGTGCTTTCCCATGGCAGTTATCCCTTGTGCTTTCCCAGTCCAACACCCCTTGTGTTTCCCATGGCAGCATCCCTCATGTTTTCCTATCACAGCATTCCTTGTGTTTTCCCATCACAGCATCCCTCATGCTTTCCTAGTCCAACATCCCTTGTGCTTTCCCAGTCCAGCATCCCTCTTGTTTTCCCATCACAGCATTCTTTGTGTTTTTCTATCACAGCATCCCTCATGTTTTCCCAGTCCAGCATTCCTTGTGCTTTCCCAGTCCAACATTCCATGTGTTTCCTGTGGCAGCATTCCTTGTGTTTTCCCATGGCAGCATCCCTCATGTTTTCCCATCACAGCATTCCTTGTGTTTCCCATCACAGCATTCCCTGAGTTTCCCATCACAGCATTCCCTGTGTTTCCCATCACAGCATCCCTCATGCTTTCCCAGTCCAGCATCCCTCGTGTTTCCCATGCTGGAGTCTGTGGTGTTTCGCAGAGCTGGTGTGCTCACACAGGGTGCCCTGGGAGCTCCCCGTCCTGGGATGTGGGGTGTCCTTAGCTGTGTCCATGCTGTGCCATGGCTGCTGTGGTGTTTCTCCATCCCTCCCTGCTGGATGTGGCTGTTCTCTGCTCTCCCAGAGTCCTGGGGCTTGGAGTGGCAGTGCCTGGGGTGTTCCCCACTCTGGCTGGTGTTTGCCCCAGCTCCTTGAAGCAGGTCAGCACAGGAGAAGGGGAAGGTTCCTCACAGGAGCTCTGAAATATGGCTGTGAACTCTGCAGGAAGCCCTGGCTGATGCCTCTCTCTCTCTCTGTGTTGTTGCAGGCCAAGGACAGTGATGATGATGATGAAGTCACCGTCAGTGTGGACCGGGACCGTTTCATGGATGAGTTCTTTGAGCAGGTGAGAGCTTTGTTCCTCCAGTGTGGATTTGAGGCTGCTTCAGACCTTTCTGCTGGCACCAGGGTGGGTTGGGGACGGTCCAGGCTCCCTGTGGCCACTGGGGATGGGATGAAGGTCCTGCCCTGGCTGGTGCTGAGTGCTGAACATCAGGAACCTGGCTTCCCTGCACACCTGAGGCTGTGCTGCCCTGGGGATGTTGCCCTGCTCCTCCAGAACCCATCCAGGCTGTTGCCCAGGCCATGGGAGCAGGGAAGCCTCACACCCAGCTCTCAGGCCTTTCCCCAGAGCACCTCTGCAGAGCAGCAGTCTCTGCATGGATCATGGATTTAATTTTGTGCCTCCTGTTCCCAAACAAGAGGTTGTCTTCTGGCATGTGGGTGGCTGTAAGATCTGCTTGCTGATTTTTAGCACACCCTTAGCATGGCATGTGTGTGGGGGGTGTTAAAATGGATCTGTGCAGGCAATGGAGTGGGAACTGGGATAAATCTGATGTGCAGGTGGAGGAAGATGAGCAAAGGGGTGGTGTGAGCCGAAGGAGAAGGCTGAGTTAGAGGGTGAGCAGCCTGGCAGGTGGAGAACACAGGAGAGGTTTCCCCTCTTGGGCAATTCTGGTGTCTTCCTGTAGCACAGAAGGGCAGGGAAAATGCCAGAATGGATCTTTGGGAAAATGTGGCTTCCCTGGAATGGGGGGTGAGGAAAAATTGGGCATTTCTGGAGCTTTTGATGGAGCAAGGAGCCATGGGGGACTGAGCCACCACCAGCCTGGCTTGTGCAGTCTCAGCAGTGCTCTGTCAGTGGCACAGAGTCTGGGGATCAATCTGCTGCTGATTTATATAAAATCCCAGAAGTTTCTCAGTGTATCACAAAGAATCCAGGACATACAGTCTGTATTACACTGCTGTGACTCAGAGCTGGCTGGTGGGATGGAGCAGGGCTGATTCCACAGTTCCAAACTGGAAAATATTTATCCAGGAGGATGTTTGCTGTGGTTCAGACATGTCATGGCTGCTTTGGAATAGGGTATAATAATCCCTTCACTTTCCAAGAGCCCAGGTCTGTCACAGACCACCTGTCTTGTTGTCTCACTTCACAGGTGGAAGAAATTCGAGGCTTCATTGATAAAATTTCGGAGAATGTGGAAGAAGTGAAAAGGAAGCACAGTGCCATTCTGGCTTCCCCCAACCCTGATGAAAGTGAGTGAGCCCCGTGTGTCCTGTGTGTCCTCTGTGTCCCCTGGTGGTGGCTGGGGCCAGGCACAGTCCCTGGGTCTGTGGTGTCCATGGCTGGGTGCTGAGGGAGGGCTTGGGCTGGCCTGGTGACTGACTGGTGGTGGCTTTGAGACCTGGAGAGGTGCTGAGAGTCCAGTGAGGGGATTTCTGCAAGGCTGGGGCAGTGTGGAGGCTGGCAAGGGCAAGTGGCTGTTTCTGTGGTGGTTGTCTTGCCCTGGGCTGCCTGGGAAAGTCCCAAGAGTGGATAAGGCAGAACAGAGCAAGTGTCACCTGCTTGGGCCCACAAATGTCACAGCTCCTCTTTGATCCAGAGGTGGCAGCTGGGACCTTGCATCTCTGTCCTGGGGACATTTTATTGCTGGCTGGTCAAAGAGTTTATCCCTTCCAGACCTCTTTCTTCACCAGCTTTTTCTTCCAGAGAAGAGGTTTGTTGCCAGGAGCTGGAGTTGGGGATTTGAGCACCCAAAGGATGGCAACGCTGGGGTGTCTGGGGGATCTGGCAGTGTTAGAACTGTGCATGCTGTGGTCCCCAGAGGAACTGGCTGTGGGGTGGTGAGGTCAGCAGAGGCTTTCCAGCTCCAGTGTCTGCAAAGCCCTTACTGTGGAATGGGTGGGTCTGAGGGCTGAGCCCTGCAGGGTGTGGCTGGAGCCCCCCCAGACTCACCTGCTGAGGGACAGCCCTGGAACAGCTCTGCTGCCCCAAACTCCACCTTCAGGGTGACACTGAGCCCAAGTGGGTCTCCTCTGCCCACACCATCATCATGCTGGTGTCACAGGGGTGTTGGATGCTCCAGGCCACTGGCAGCCCTCATTTTGGCAGAGGTGTTGCTTGCATGGGCTGAGCACTGCTTGTGCTCTCAGTTATAGAGGCTGGAAAGGTGAGACCAGGTCTCTCTCTGCTCATCTACCCTCTTCCCATCCATTTCTCATTTGCCCAGTGCAATTCCATGCCTGCTTGTGGAATTGTGCCTGGAGGTCCCAGGAGGGTGCCCACACACACATTGCCCTGCATCCATGTCAAATCAGTAGGTTTTGTAATTACTTTAAGGGACTGGCTCTTCCTAAATTGTCTCAGGCTCCCCTCTCCTGGCAGCTGCTCCTCAGCTAAAATTTCCTTGGCCAAGGAATTGAGGGATTTTCTCAAGGGAGTTCCCATGTCTCAGGCTATTGCTCAATCACCTTCCAGGCCCTTGTGCTCTCGCTGTGACACGTTGCAGTGTTCCTGTCTGGGAGTGTTCAGAGAAAAGCTGCTGTGAGCCCCATGTGTCCTGTGTGTCCTGTGGGCATGTGGCTTCCCTGGTGGGTGACTGGGACCAGGCACAGTCCCCTGGGTCTGCAGGTGAAATGGCTGCTGCAGTGGCATGGGGCCCACTTGGGGCTGCAAAGGCCACTCATGGCATAAAAGCATAAGAATCTATTTAAAAGTCTGAGATCTGCAGTGAGCAAGATGTGGTGACATTCCCCATGACTTCCAAGAAGCATCCAGGAGCTTGGAAGTGCTTCTGGTTTTGTTTTACAGCGTTCCTTTGCCTTGGTATTGTAGAGAATTGAGTTTGTTCATCAAGAATTGTTTGGACAGGAAGAGAGGAGCCACACATTGATCTGAAAGCAGTGATTTGTGGCATTGTGGTGTGCTCAGGAGGCGTGGCAGGGCTCAGCAGTGGACAGACTCAGAATCACAGAGTACTTTGAGTCGGAAGGGACCTTCAAAGATCATCCAGTTCCACATCTCTGCCATGGGCCGGGACACCTTAAATCTTCACCAGTGGACCACTTGCTCCAAGCCCTGTCCCATGTGCCCTTGAACACTTCCACAGCTTCCCTGGGCAGCCTTTGCCAGCCCCTCCCCACCCTCACAGTCTGACATTTCTCCCCCATGTCCAACCTGACCCCACTGCCCCTTGTCCCAGCCCTTGGACCGTTTTGGTGGCCACCTCTGCTCTGCCAGGGCACTGTGTGTGCTGGCAGCCTCACCCCCACCCTCCCGTGTTCCTGAAGCCACAGAGAACCTGCTCATTAATGCAAATTTGTAACCCAGGGCTGTGAATTTATTAAGATTAATTTGGAAATTCAGAAACAAGTTCCCATGAGGCGTGGCAGGGGGATGGAGCCAAAGGACACTAAAATGTAGGTTGTGAGAGGCTAATTTTGGGATGTGCTCACTGGGGTTTGCTGTTTAACAGGGCAAGGAGTGACACCTGGGATGGACATCAGGGCAAGATGCTGCTCCCTGCAGGGATTTGGGATTCTTCTCATCCCCTCTGGAACAGCACTTTGCTTATTCTTAGTGATCTCCAAGTACTTCAGCATCATGTGGAAGATGCAGGATGAGGGGAAATGTTCCTCCAGGAAATAAGAGAATGTCACGGACTTCTCATCCTTGTCTGGAGGCACATGTGCTGTGCAGCTCGGTTTGGTGTGGGTGTAGCTTCTCCATCAGAGATACAAACTGCTTGAACACCACCAGCAAGTCCCTCCTGGAGCTGGAGGACTTTGGAGTGGGGCTTTAGATGGAACAGAGCTGGGCTGGTGGTCTGGGAAGTGTTTGGGCAGTGGTTGGGGTTGCTGTTGGAGGGATGGATGCAGAGGTGTGTGGTGGCTGCTGGTGAGTAGCTGCTTTCTCAGGGTCAGCAACAGAAAAGAGGGACTCTGTGACAGTGTTCACAGGGGTCTCAGGCTGAGGGAAGAAACGAGGATCTGACTCCATGTTTCAGAAGGCTGATTTATTATTTTTTGATATATATTACATTAAAACTATACTAAAAGAATTGAAGAAAGGATTTAATCAGAAGGCTGGCTAAGAATAGAATAGCAAAGAATGATAACAAAGGCTTGTGGCTCGGAGAGAGAGTCCAAGCCAGCTGACTGTGATTGGTCATTAATTAGAAACAACCAACATGAACGAATCACAGATGCACCTGTTGCATTCCACAGCAGCAGATAATCAATGTTTACATTTTGTTCCTGAGGCCTCTCAGCTTCTCAGGAGGAAAAATCCTAAGGAAAGGATTTTCCATAAAAGATGTCTGCGGCAGGATTGTGGGCACAATCCCACTGGAATCTGCTTTTTAAGTGGCTGTGCTTAGGCAGATGCAGCCCCTTGGTGTTCTTTGTTTGCAGGAGCAAGTGAGGTCCAGTGTCTGTGTGAGACCTGGATTTGCCCGGCGTGCAGGGCTGCAGGATCCGTGGAGGGGCTCATCCCTCCCTTCCTG